>NC_083414.1:85342328-85504433 GCF_020745735.1 Hemiscyllium ocellatum | reverse complement strand
CCCCCCTCTCTCCACCCTCTCTCTGTGCACCCTCTCTCTGTCTCCCCTCTCTCTGTCACCCCTCTCTCTGCCTCCCCTCTCTCGCTCCACCCTCTCTCTGTGCACCCTCTCTCTGTCTCCCCTTTCTCTGTCACCCCTCTCTCTGTCTCCCCTCTCTCTGCCACCCTCTCTCTCTGTACCCCTCTCTCTGTCTCTGTCCCCCTCTCTCTCTGTCACCCTCTCACTCTGTCCCCACTCTCTCTGCCTCTCACTCTTACCCCCCTCTCCCTGTCCCCTCCTTTCCGATCCCCACTCTCTTCCCCCCTCTGTCTGTCCCCCAAGTCTGTCCCCACTCTCTGTTCCGTTCTCTCTGTTCCCCATTCTCTCTGTCCCCTTTTCTCTGTCCCCTTCGCTCTGTCCCCCTCTCTCTGTCCCCCTTATCTATCCCCCACCTCTCTGTCCCAACTCTCTCTGCCTCTCTCTCTGAACCCCTCTCTCTGTCCCCTCCTTTCTGTTCCCCTTACTCTTTCCCCCACTGCCTGTCCTCCAAGTCTGTCCCCACTCTCTCTGTCACCCCTCTCTCTGTCCCCACTCTCTGTATATCCTCTCTCTGTCCCCCTCTCTCTGTCCCCCTCTCTATTCCCCTTCTCTGTCCCCCTCTCTGTTCGCCTCTCTCTGTTCCCCTCTCTATGTCTCCCTCTGCCTTTCCCCCCGAGTCCTTCACTCTGCCCCCTCAGTCTGCCCCCCTCTCTGTCCCACTCCCTGTACTACCTCTCTCAGTCCCCTTCTCACTGTCCCAAATCTCTCTGCCCCCTCTCTCTGTCCCCTTCTTTCTGTTCCCCTCTCTCTGTCCCCCTCTCTCTGTCCCCCAAGTTTGTCCCCATTCTCTCTGTCACTCCTCTCTCTTTTCCCACTCACTGTCCACCTCTCTCTGTCTCCCCTCTCTGTCCCCTCTCTCTGTCCCCTTCTCTCAGTCCCCCTTTCTCTCTGACCCTTTTTCTCTGTTCCCCTCTCTCTGTCCCCCTCTCTCTGTTCGCCTCTCTCTGTCCCCCTCTCTCTGTTCGACTCTCTCTGTAACCCCTCTCTCTGTCTCCCCATCTGTTCCCCTCTCTCTATTCCCCTCTCTCTGTCCCCTTCTCTCTGTCCCCTCTCTCTTTTCCCTTCTCTCTCCCCTCCCTCTGTGCCCCTCACTCTGTTGCACTCTCTCTGTTCCCCTTTCTCTGTCCCCCCTCTCTCTGTTCGACTCTCTCTGTACCCCCTCTCTCTTTCTCCCCCCAGTTCCGCTCTCTCTGTTACCCTCACTCTGTCCCAACTCTCTCTGTCCACTCTCGCTCTGTCCCCTTGTCTACACCCACCTCTCTGTCCCTATCTCTCTGTCCCTCCTCTCTCTCTGTCTCCCTTCTCTCTGACCCCCTCTCTCTGTCCCCCTCTCTCTGACTCCTCTCTCTCTTTCAATCTTCTCTCTGTTCCCCCTCTCTCTGTACCCTCTCTCTCTGTCACCCCTCTCTCTGTCACCCCTCTCCTCTGCCCTCATCTCTCTGTTCCCCACTCTCTGTCCAGTCCCTCTCTGTCCTCGTAACTTTCTCCCCCTCTCTGTCCCCTTCTCTCTGTTCCCCTCACTCTATCCCACTCTCTCTCTCCCCGTCTCTCTGCTCCCCCTCTCCTTATCCCATTCTCTCTGGTCCCCTATCTCTGTACCACCTCTCTCTATTACCCACTCTCTGTCCCACCTCTCTGATCCTCTCTTTATCCCCCTCTCTCTGTCCATCCTCACTCTGTCCCCCTCTCTCTGTCCCCCTCTCTCTATCGCCCTCTCTCTATCCCCCTCTCTCTGTCCGCCCTCTCTCTGTCCCCATCTCTCTATCCCCCTCTATATGTTCCCCCCTCTCTGTCCACCCTCTCCATTTCCCCCCATCTCTGTCCCCCCTTTCTGTCCAACCTCTCTCCCTGTCCCCTTCTCTCTGTTCCTCTCTCTCTTTCTCCCTCTCTCTGTACCCCCATTTGTACCCAACTCAGTCTGCACCCTGCTCTGTCCCTCTCTCTGTTCTCCCTCTGTCTGTCCCCCATTCTCTATCCCCCGTCTCAATGTCTCGCTCTCTCTGTCACCCTCTCTCTGTCCCAAATCTCTCTGTCCACCTCACTCTTACCTCCCTCTCTCTGTCCCCTCCTTTCTGATCCCCTTACTCTTTCACCTTCGGTCTGTCCCCCAAGTCTGTCCCCACTCTCTGTCTCCTTCTCTCTGTTCCCTTTCTCTCTGTCCCCTTGACTCTGTCCCCTTCTCTCTGTGTCCCCCTTATCTATCCCCCATCTATTTGTCCCCTCTCTCTCTGTCACCCTCTCTCTCTGTCCCCACTCTCGCTGCCCCTCTCTCTTACCCCCCTCTCTCTGTCCCCTCCTTTCTTTTCCCCTTATTCTTTACCCCACTGTCTGTCCCCCAAGTCTGTCCCCACTCTCTCTGCCCCCCCCCCCCTGTCCCCACTCTCTCTGTCCCTCCTCTCTCTGTCCCCGTGTCTCTATGCCCCCCTTTATGCCCCCCGTGTCACAAACTCTGTTTTCTCACTCTATTAACCTCTCTCTGTCCCCCCTCTCTCTGTCTATCTCTCTCTGTCTCCCTCTCTCTGTACCCCGTTTTTCTGTCCCCGCTCTCTGCCCCTCTCTCTGTCCCGGTCTCTCTGTGTCCTTCTCTCTATTCTCCTCTCCATGTCTCCTTCTCTCTGTCCCCCTCTCTTTGCCCCACATCTCTCTGTCCCCGTCTCTCTGTCCACCCTCTCTCTGTCCAAGCTCTCTCTGTCCCCCCTCTCCCTGTCCCCACTCTTACTGACACCCTCTCTCTGTGCCCCCTCTCTCTTTCACCCTCTCTCTGTCCCCACTCTCTCAGTTTCCTCTCACTCTGTCCCCATCTCTCTGTCCAACTTCTCTCTGTTCCCCCTCTCTCTGTCCCCTCTCTCTCAGTCCCCTCTCTCTCTGTCCGCATTCTCTCTGTTCCCCCTCTCTCTGACACCCCTCTCTCTGTCTCCCCTCTCTCTGTCACCCTCTCCCTGTTCCCCCTCTCCCTGCCCCCCTCTCTCGGTTCCCCACTCTCTGTCCACCCCTTCTCTGTCCTCGTAACTTTCTCCCCTCCCTCTGTCCCCTTCACTCTATTCCCCTTCTCTCTGCACCCCCTCTCCTTATCCCCCTCGCTCTGGTCCCCTCTCTCCGTAACTCTGCTCTCTGTTCCTCACTCTCTGTCCCATCTCTCTGACCCTCTCTTTGTACGCCTCTCCCTGTTACCCCCCTCTCTTTATACCCCTCTGTCTGTCCCCACTCTCTCTGTTCCCCTCTCTCTGTCCTCTCTCTTTGTCCCATCTCTTTGTCCCCCTCTCTCTGTCCATCCTCACTCTGTCCCCCTCTCTCTGTCCCCCTCTCTCTGTCCCCCTCTCTCTATCGCCCTCTCTCAATCCCCCTCTCTCTGTCCGCCCTCTCTCTGTCCCCTTCTCTCTATCCCCCTCTCTATGTTCCCCTCTCTCTGTCCACCCTCTCCATTTCCCCACTTTCCGCCCCCCTCTCTGTCCAACCTCTCTCCCTGTCCCCTTCTCTCTGTCCTCCTCTCTCTGTCCCGTCTCTCTGTCCCCCTCTCTCTGCCGCTCTCTCTGTCCCGTTCTCTCTGTTCCTCTCTCTCTGTCTCCCTCTCTCTGCCCCCTCTCTCTGTCCCCATTCTCTCTGTACCCTCTCTCTGTCCCCTTCTCTCTGTTCCTCTCTCTCTGTCCCCCTCTCTCTGTCCCCCTCTCTCTATCGCCCTCTCTCAATCCCCCTCTCTCTGTCCACCCTCTCCATTTTCCCACTCTCTGCCCCCCTCTCTGTCCAACCTCTCTCCCTGTCCCCTTCTCTCTGTCCTCCTCTCTCTGCCCCCTCTCTCTGTCCCCCTCTCTCTGTACCCTCTCTCTGTCCCCTTCTCTCTGTTCCTCTCTCTCTGTCTCCCTCTCTCTGTCCCCCCATTTGTACCCAACTTTCCCCCCTCAGTCTGCACCCTGCTCTCTCCCTCTCTCTGTCCTCCCTCCGTCTGTCCCCCATTCTCTGTTCCCCTCTCAATCTCACTCTCTCTCTGTCACACTCTCTCTGTCCCAAATCTCTCGGCCCACTCTCTCTTACCCACCTCTCTCTGTCCCCTCCTTTCTGTTCCCCTTACTCTTTCACCCTCTGTCTGTCCCCCAAGTCTGCCCCCACTCTCTGTCACCCCTCTCTCTGTGCCCCTCTCTCTGACCCCACTCTCTTTGCACCACTCTCTTACCCCCTCTCTCTGTCCTCCCTCTCTCTGTCCCCTTCTTTCTGTTCCCCTCTCCCTGTCCCCCCCTCTCTGTCCCCACTCTCTCTGTCCCTCCTCTCTCTGTCCCCGTGTCT
This sequence comes from Hemiscyllium ocellatum, assembly GCF_020745735.1. Classification (NCBI taxonomy): domain Eukaryota; kingdom Metazoa; phylum Chordata; class Chondrichthyes; order Orectolobiformes; family Hemiscylliidae; genus Hemiscyllium; species Hemiscyllium ocellatum. The sequence goes on along the minus strand of NC_083414.1, from coordinate 85,500,077 downwards.
CTATGCCCCCCTTTATGCCCCCCGTGTCCCAAACTCTGTTTTCTCACTCTATTAACCTCTCTCTGTCCCCCCTCTCTCTGTCTATCTCTCTCTGTCTCCCTCTCTCTGTACCCCGTTTTTCAGTCCCCGGTCTCTGCCCCTCTCTCTGTCCCGGTCTCTTTGTGTCCTTCTCTCTATTCTCCTCTCCAGGTCACCTTCTCTCTGTCCCCCTCTCTTTGCCCCACATCTCTCTGTCCCCGTCTCTCTGTCCACCCTCTCTCTGTCCAAGCTCTCTCTGTCCCCCTCTCTCTGATCCCCCTCTCTCTGTCCATCCTCTCTCTCTCCCCCTCTCCCTGTCCCCACTCTTACTGACACCCTCTCTCTGTGCCCCCTCTCTCTTTCACCCTCTCTCTGTCCCCACTCTCTCAGTTTCCTCTCACTCTGTCCCCCATCTCTCTGTCCAACTTCTCTCTGTTCCCCCTCTCTCTGTCCCCTCTCTCTCAGTCCCCTCTCTCTCTGTCCGCATTCTCTCTATTCCCCCTCTCTCTGACACCCCTCTCTCTGTCTCCCCTCTCTCTGTCACCCTCTCTCTGTTCCCCCTCTCCCTGCCCCCCTCTCTCGGTTCCCCACTCTCTGTCCACCCCTTCTCTGTCCTCGTAACTTTCTCACCTCCCTCTGTCCCCTTCACTCTATTCCCCTTCTCTCTGCACCCCCTCTCCTTATCCCCCTCGCTCTGGTCCCCTCTCTCCGTAACTCTGCTCTCTGTTCCTCACTCTCTGTCCCATCTCTCTGACCCTCTCTTTGTACGCCTCTCCCTGTTACCCCCCTCTCTTTATACCCCTCTGTCTGTCCCCACTCTCTCTGTTCCCCTCTCTCTGTCCTCTCTCTTTGTCCCATCTCTTTGTCCCCCTCTCTCTGTCCATCCTCACTCTGTCCCCCTCTCTCTGTCCCCCTCTCTCTGTCCCCCTCTCTCTATCGCCCTCTCTCAATCCCCCTCTCTCTGTCCACCCTCTCTCTGTCCCCTTCTCTCTATCCCCCTCTCTATGTTCCCCTCTCTCTGTCCACCCTCTCCATTTCCCCACTTTCTGCCCCCCTCTCTGTCCAACCTCTCTCCCTGTCCCCTTCTCTCTGTCCTCCTCTCTCTGTCCCGTCTCTCTGTCCCCCTCTCTCTGCCGCTCTCTCTGTCCCGTTCTCTCTGTTCCTCTCTCTCTGTCTCCCTCTCTCTGCCCCCTCTCTCTGTCCCCATTCTCTCTGTACCCTCTCTCTGTCACCTTCTCTCTGTTCCTCTCTCTCTGTCCCCCCTCTCTGTCCCCCTCTCTCTATCGCCCTCTCTCAATCCCCCTCTCTCTGTCCACCCTCTCCATTTTCCCACTCTCTGCCCCCCTCTCTGTCCAACCTCTCTCCCTGTCCCCTTCTCTCTGTCCTCCTCTCTCTGCCCCCTCTCTCTGTCCCCCTCTCTCTGTACCCTCTCTCTGTCCCCTTCTCTCTGTTCCTCTCTCTCTGTCTCCCTCTCTCTGTCCCCCCATTTGTACCCAACTTTCCCCCCTCAGTCTGCACCCTGCTCTCTCCCTCTCTCTGTCCTCCCTCCGTCTGTCCCCCATTCTCTGTTCCCCTCTCAATCTCACTCTCTCTGTGTCACACTCTCTCTGTCCCAAATCTCTCGGCCCACTCTCTCTTACCCACCTCTCTCTGTCCCCTCCTTTCTGTTCCCCTTACTCTTTCACCCTCTGTCTGTCCCCCAAGTCTGCCCCCACTCTCTGTCACCCCTCTCTCTGTGCCCCTCTCTCTGACCCCACTCTCTTTGCACCACTCTCTTACCCCCTCTCTCTGTCCTCCCTCTCTCTGTCCCCTTCTCTCTGTTCCCCTCTCCCTGTCCCCCTCTCTCTGTCCCCACTCTCTCAGTCCCTCTCTCTCTCTGCCCCCCCTCTCTCTGTCCACTTTCTCTCTGTTCCCCCTCTCTCTGTCCCCTCTCTCTCTGTCCCCTCTCTCTCTGTCCACCCTCTCTCTGTTCCCCCTCACTCTGTCCCCACTCTCTCTTACCCCCTCTCTCTCTCCCCTCCTTTCTGTTCCCCTTACTCTTTTACCCTCTGTCTGTCCCCCAAGCCTGCCCCCACTCTCTGGCACCCCTCTCTCTGTCCCCCTCTCTCTGACCCCACTCTCTTTGCACCACTCTCTTACCCCCTCTCTCTTACCCCTCTCTCTCAGTCCCCTCTCTCTCTGTCCCCTCTCTCTCTGTCCACCCTCTCTCTGTTCCCCCTCACTCTGTCCCAGCTCTCTCTGTCCCCCCTCTCCCTGTCTCCCCTCTCGCTGTCACCCTCTCTCTTTCCCCCCTCTCCCTGCCCCCTTCTCTCGTTTCCCCACTCTCTGTCCACCCCCTCTCTGTCATCGTAACTTTCTCCCCTCTCTCTGTCCCCTTCTCTCTGTTCCCCTCACTCTATCCCACTCTCTCTCTCCCCTTCACTCTGTCCCCCTCCCTCTGTCCCACTCTCTCTGTCCCCTTCTCTCTGCTCCCCCTCTCCTTATCCACCTCTCCCTGTCCCCACTCTCTCTGTACACCCGCTCTCTGTTCCTCTCTCTCTGTCCCCTCTCTCTGACCCTCTCTTTGTACCCCTCTCCCTGTCCCCCTCTCTTTATCCCCCTCTGTCTGTCCCCACTCTTTCTGTTTCCCTCTCTCTGTCCTCCCACTTTGTCCCCTCTCTTTGTCACCCCCTCTCTGTCCATCCGCACTCTGTCCCCCTCTCTCTGTCCGCCCTCTTTCTGTCCCCTTCTCTCTTTCCCGCTCTCTCTGTCCGCCATCTCTCTGTCTCCTTCTCTGTGTCGCCCTCTCTTTGTCCCGTTCTCTCTATCCCCCTCTCTCTGTCACCCTCTCTCTGTCCCCTTCTTTCTCTGCCCCCGTCTTTCTGTCCCCCTCTCTCTCTCCACCCTCTCTCTGTGCACCCTCTCTCTGTCTCCCCTCTCTCTGTCAACCTCTCTCTGTCTCCCCTCTCTCTGTACACCCTCTCTCTGTCTCCCCTCTCTCTGTCACCCTCTCTCTGTCTCCCCTCTCTCTCTCCACCCTCTCTCTGTACACCCTCTCTCTGTCTCCCCTCTCTCTGTCACCCTCTCTCTGTCTCACCTCTCTCTGTCACCCTATCTCTCTGTACCCCTCTCTCTCTCTCTCTGTCCCCCTCTCTCTCTGTCACCCTCTCACTCTGTCCCCACTCTCTCTGCCTCTCACTCTTACCCCCCTCTCCCTGTCCCCTCCTTTCTGATCCCCTCTCTCTTCCCCCCTCTGTCTGTCCCCCAAGTCTGTCCCCACTCTCTGTCCCCTTCTCTCTGTTCCCCTTTCTCTCTGTCCGCTTTTTCTCTGTCCCCTTCTCTCTGTCCTCCTCTCTCTGTCCCCCTTATCTATCCCCCATCTCTCTGTCCCCTCTCTCTCTGCCCCTCTCTCTTAACCCCCTCTCTCTGTCCCCTCCTTTCTGTTCCCCTTACTCTTTCCCCACTGTCTGTCCTCCAAGTCTGTCCCAACTCTCTCTGTCACCCCTCTCTCTGTCCCCCTCTCTATCCCCTCTCTCTGTACCCCCTCTCTGTTCGCCCCTCTCTGTTCCCCTCTCTATGTCCCCCTCTGCCTTTCCCCCTCTGAGTCCTCCACTCTGCCTCCTCAGTCTGCCCCCCTCTGTCCCTCTCTCTGTCCTACCTCTCTCTGCCCCCTTCTCACTGTCCCAAATCTCTCTGCCCCCTCTCTCTTATCACCCCTCTCTCTGTCCCCTTCTTTCTGTTCCCCTCGCTCTCTCCCCCTCTGTCTGTCCCCCAAGTTTGTCCCCACTCTCTCTGTCACTCCTCTCTCTTTTCCCACTCACTGTCCTCCTCTCTCTGTCCCCCTCTCTCTGTCCCCCTCTCTCTGTCCCCTTCTCTTTGTCCCCTTCTCGTTCTCCGCTCTCTCACCCTCCCCTCCCTCTCCCTCTCTCTCGCCCTCCCCACCCTCCCTCACCTCTCTCTTGCACTCTCCATCCATCTTGCCTTCCCCTCCCTCTCCACCTCTCTCCCCTTCCCCTCTCTTCCCCCCTCACTCGCGCTCCCCCTCTCTACCATCCACTCTCTCCCTCCCTCTGCCTTTCTCTTGTTCTCCCATCCCTCACTTCCCTGTCTCGCCCTCTCCCTCCCTCTCGGCCTCCCCTTCCTCCTTCCCCTCTCTGACGGTCCCCTCCCCTTCCTCTCCCCCTCACTCACCTCCATCCATCTTGCCTTCCCTCCCTCTCCACCTCTCTTACCCTCCCCCTCTCTTTCCCCACTCGCGCTCCCCCTCTCTCCCATCGGCTCACTCACCCTCTCCCTTCCTCTCGCCCTCCTCTCCCTCCCTCCCCTCTCTCTCCCTCTCCCTCTCTCTCAGCCTCCCCTACCTCCTTCCCCTCTCTCACCCTCCCCTCCTCCCTTCCTCCCCTCTCTCGCCCTCCTCTCTCACCCTCTCCATTCTTCTCGCCCTCCCTTCCCTTCCCTCTCTTTCTCTCTCCTGCCTCCCTCCCCTCTCTTTCCCTCCCCTCTCTTGCACTCCTATCTCTCGACCTTAATTCCCTCACCACTCTTGTCCTCCTCTCTCTCACCCTCACCCTTCTCTCACCCTCCCCTCCATCCCTATCCTGTCACGCCCTCCACTCCGTACCTCCCCTGTCTCCCCCTCCCTCTCGCCCTCTCCTTCCCTCTCGCCCTCCCCTTTCACGCCTTCCCACCTCTCACACTCCCCTCTCTCACCCTCACTCCTCTCTCACCCTCCACTCCCTCCCTTCCCTCTCAAGCCCTCACCCTCCCTCATGCCCTCGCCTCCCTCCTTCCCCTCTCTCGCCCACCCCCTCTCTCGCCCTATCCTCTCCCGCCCTCCCCCTTCCTCGCACCCTCCCCTCCCTCCCCTCTCTCGCCCTTCTCTCTCTCCCTCCCCTCTCTCATCCCCTCCCCTCTCTCGCCAACCCCTCCCTCCCCTCTTTCACCATTGCCTCTCTCACCATCCCTTCTCTCACCCTCCCACTCTCTCGCACTCCCCTATCTCGCCCTCTCCATCCCTCTCGCCCTCGCCATCCCTCTTGCCCACCCCTCCCTCTCCTCCCTCTCTCGCCCTCCCCTCTTTCACTCTCTCCCTCCCTCTCGCCTTCACCTTCCTCTCCCCTCTCGTGCACTGCGCTCTCTTACCCAACCCGTCTCTCACCCTCCACCTCTCACAACCTCCCCCTTTTCTCGCCCTCCCCCCCGTCTCACCCTCCCATCCCTTCCCTCTCGTCTCTCGGTCTACCCTCTCTTGCCATCTCCTCTCTCATCCTCCTCGATCTCGCCCTCCTCCTCTCTCTCCTCCCTCTACCACTCTCCCTCCCTCTCGTGCTCCTCTCTCTTGCTCTCCACTCCCTCACTCCTCTGTTTCATTCTCCCTCTCACAACCTCTCCCCTCTCTCTCTCCCTCCCCTCACTCCCTCCTATCTCTCGCCCTCTCCCTCCCTTTTCCTACCCCCGCGCTCCCTCTCTCTCCCATCCCCTCTTTCGCCCTCTCCCTCCCTGTTGACATTCCCTCCCCTACCTCCGTCCCATCTCTCGCCCTCCCCTATCTCACCCTATCTCTCCCTTGCCCCCTCTCTCTCTTCCCCTCTCCTTCACTCTCCCTCCACCTTCTCTCACTCTTGACCCCCCTCAATCAGTGTCTCTCTCTCTCCCCCACCTTCCTCCGTTTCTCTCTGACTGAATCGCTCTCCCTCCTGTCCCTCCCTCCCCCTGTCTCAGACACATTCTGTCTCCCTGGTCCTTCCCTCTCCCTCTGAACCAGAGACTGGGGGATGCGGGGTTGGTTGGTCGTGAGGCTGCGTGTGGGGAGGGGGGGAGATTTGGGAGGTAGGAGGAGGGAAAATGGGGTAGAGATAGAACTGCTAGAGGGAGACAGAGACAGCAGGACAGAGAGAGTGAGGGTGAGGGGATAGGGAAGATGTGGGCAGGTGGAGAAACCGGGGTTGGGGGGATTGTGTGTGAGAGGGGAAACAAGGGAGTGTGATGAGGAGAGGTCATGACGGAGAGATAGAGAATTGAGGAGGGAGAGTAGGGGAGAGGTAATGGGGTGGCCAGGTTGGAGTCAGGGGGAGCAGAGGGGGTTAACCCCAGCTCCTGAGCTCAGGGCGAGGTGCCCTCCCCTTCCCTGAGAACCAGGACATGGGGCTGAGTCTGTCTCTCTCCAGCTCAGCTTCTCCAACACAAAGACACACAACAACATCGGTCACTCTGCTGCTCGGCACGCTTTCATCAGCATTTTTATTGGTTACAAATGGAAGTGTTGGATACAGTCAGTGGGATGGTGCCTTTTCTCACTGGCCCCTGAGTTGTGAGAAACATTGAAATGTTGCCCTGTAACCCCCCTGTGGGATAAGGATGGACAATCCAGCGCTCCCCTCAGTCTGTTACCATAGCGACAGGCTGCTCCATCGCTGAAACACTGAACTGAAATGAGAAAATCCCGGATGATGTGATTAATGAGGGAATTTGATGGATGGATGGATTTGGGTGAAGGGATATTTCAGCACATTCTTCAGCTGCTGCCTGAACTTAGTCTGGGTCACGGCATAAATCGCGGTGTTTGTGCAGCAACTGAGGAGCTGCAGCATGAAGCCCAATTCCTGCACAAACCAATCGAGATGCACAGACTTATACCCAATATTATACATCCGGCTCCATATAGAATACAGCATTAACGTTGACCATAACAGGATGAAATTGGCCGAGATCACAAACAGTAAAATGATGGATTTTTTTCGGTTTCTCATTTCAGTGTCAGACTGAGCGTCCCCATTGGTGTGAGCGCGGAGTCTCCTGCGGCCTCTGCTGGTCACTAAAATGTGTCTGACGGTGAGAACATTGAGCAGCAGAATCAGGAGAAATGGGACACACGGGGTTAGAATGTGGTGGAGGAACTCGATTGTGACCCAGACACTGGAGAAATAAACAGCTTGTGTTACATCACAAAACCAGGGGTCGTGCCCCAGCGAATACCGAGCCGTGAACATAAAATACCAGAAAATGTTCTTTAAACAGCTCAGCACACTCACTGCTCCCAGAACCACAGCCGCCGTTTTCTCACTGCAATATTTACTTTTCAGCTTCTGGCAACAAATGGCCACAAACCGATCAAAGGTGAAAGTGACGGTGAACCAGACAGAGCAGTCAGTGGCTGCATAAAGCAGGACAGCGTGGATATTACACAAGGGGACGGAGTACAGGAAATAAAACTGTTCCGGATAAAAAATGGGAATGTGTCTCAGGATCAGGTCGAGGATAATGACCAGGAGATCCGCCGCTGCCATGGCCCCCAGGTAACGTCTGACACATGGAGACAATCCACAATCTTTATAAAGCAGGACGTAGATGGTCACTACGTTAACTGTGAGGAAGGAAAACAAACTCATTATCCATCAGACGGGAGGCAAAGGGACCCGTTTGATCAGGGACCCAGTGAGATTTTCAAATGTGTCCCTGTATTCAGGGATTTATTAAAATAATTGGAGCTGGAATAAGAAATGGGAAGGTCAGAATTACTGACAAAAATGTGACATAAACCATAAGAAGCCCTCCCTCCCCAAACACACAGAGACACATCCATAAGGACAGATGGTTTCTAGAACATTCCCACAAACTCGATCACTCGAGAGCAGACACAGGTCACTCCTTCCCAGTTCATAATACAGAGGATGGAAACGTTGCTGTCCTGAAGGATTCTCTCCCAATTTCCTGCAGATAAATGGAGTTTGGGAATTTCCTGTATTTTGGTCTAAATTGTGATCGATCCTGTGTCAGGAGGAAATGTAAACGTAGGGAACACATTTTCAATCCTTTAACTGCCTGAGGGATCTCTTCCCTCGGGATCTTATCGTTTGTTCAATTCACTGACGTCCGGCCGTTCACAAACAAACAACGTCAGGGACAGAACGTTCCGGGGAATGTCAGTTATAGAATGTCAGGGACAGAACGTTCCGGGAATGGCAGTTATAGAATGTCAGGGTCAGAACGTTCCGGGGAATGTCAGTTATAGAATGTCAGGGACAGAACGGTCCGGGAATGGCAGTTATAGAATGTCAGGGTCAGAACGTTCCGGGGAATGTCATTTATAGAATGTCAGGGACAGAACGTTCCGGGGAATGTCAGTTATAGAATGTCAGGGACAGAACGCTCCGTGGAGCTCCGTGAACTGTCCATCACCTTTCCCCCCATCCACCCCACCAACATGATGTACTGTGCAGAGGCTACATATCTATCCAGTACGGGGAGCCGTGCAGACCACAGCAGGGCAGTAATGCGTGAACCTGCAACAAATATCCATCCAGCGCAGGGAGCTGCACATCCCACAACATTGTAATATCTATAAACGGCAACCTGATAGTCTGACCAGCACAGCGACCTGTGCAGTGATCACCCGTGAATTAATCTGTAACCCAGGAGCAATTACCCTCCCAGCATGTAGGGCTGTGTACACCACCCCAGTGCATTCATCTGTAACCCAGGAGCAGTTACCCTCCCTGCATGTAGCACTGTGTACACAACCCCAGTGCATTGATCTGTAACCCAGGAGCAGTTACCCTCCCAGCATGTAGGACTGTGTACGCCACCCCAGTGCATTGCTCAGTTACACTGTGTTAGATCCCGCCCAGTGAGAGGAAACTTGCAGCCCATGCTGGAAGTGACAGGATGTACAGCTACCACCCATTTACAGCTCCATATCTCCATTTTACCATGACAAGGGGTTGCTGTGGGTGTGAACATCCCTGCCAGAGAGAGATGGCGGGGGAATCAGTTTAAATATCACCACATGGGAGGGGTTTGGGGTATAGACAGAGAGGGGGAGACTGAGAGATAGTGTCATGGAAGGATGTGTTCCCAGGTTTCAGAATGCTGAAACGGAGACACTTCGATCACATCCTGTAACATGAGCCAGTCTTCCCAGGAAAGATGGGAAAAAGTGATATTGATGTGAGGTGAAATGTTGGAGATATTTGGATGAGCATTTGTAGAAGGGAGTAATTACAACAGAATCTATGACTCACTGGGCTGATTCTAACAATAATTTGCCTCAGTGTCATTTTCATTGAGTGTGACAGAGAGATTATCTGTACGAGGCCAAGCTAGATTCCTGGTGCTATCTTATCAAACTCAACTCGTTGACTACCCACACACCCCACGCCCACCATGGTGTCCCTCTTATTCAGTACCAGCCCGATTCTCCCACCCGTCATGGCTGGATGGACTCACAGTCGCCCGGGTGCCCCTGGATATTCCGTGACTCCTGGCACTGGTGCCATCTTTGAAAGGCCAATGGGCACACGGTTGACATTTCTCAGTTTGGAACTGCCCTGCACAGTTTACCCCGAACATGGCAGATAAGGGGCAATTACAACACGGTTTGTCGACAGGGACACGGAGGTCCTGGTGGATGGGCAAGTACAGAGGGTGACAATTCTCTTCCCAGAGGGAGCCGCACCACCAGACCCACCGAGCATGGTCTGAGCTCCCCACCCAGCTCAGTGCTGTATCTGCGGTCTGAAGAAATGTCCAGCCATTCAGGACAAGCATCAATCAATGTGGACGGCACGGTGGCACAGTGGTTAGCACTGCTGCCTCACAGCGCCTGAGACCCGGATTCAATTCCCGACTCAGGTGACTGACTGTGTGGAGTTTGCACGTTCTCCCCGTGTCTGCGTGGGTTTCCTCCGGGTGCTCCGGTTTCCTCCCACAGTCCAAAGATGTGCGGGTCAGGTGAATTGGCCATGCTAAATTGCCCATAGTGTTAGGTAAGCGGTTAATGTAGGGGTATGGGTGGGTTGCGCGTCGGTGTGGACTTGTTGGGCCGAAGGACCTGTTTCCACACTGTAAGTAATTTAATCTAATCTAACCTTCCCTGCTCTGTCAGGATAAGGGTCACTGTAGTCTCTCTGCTCCCTCACACTCGCGGTATATCTGTTATAGCACCCTGAACAAAGCTCCTGCTCATCCACACGCAGCGTGTTCTGTTCCTGCAGCCCCTTTATAACGGCACAGCCTGTTTTAAACTGTCTTTCTTTATCTTTCATACCAAAGTGCATCACCTCACACTGCTCTGCATTGATTCCCGTCTACCAGCGTGTCACTGTCCTGTTAGAGTTCCACACTGTCCTCCATAGACTTTACAATTCTTGCAGGTTTGGTACCATTTACAAACATTAAGATTGTCCTTGTGTCACAGTGCCCATGAAACAACTGAAATCCTGCCCCACACACAGGAGTATGAGCAAGTGAAATACTGATATATTCCCACGGACAGAGTCGAATAACGACATACTGTCAATGGAGCAACAAAACTCCTGACATATACGAGACAGAGTAGATGAAATATTGACAAACCACAGAGCAAGAGAAATCTGGATAGGTTCCACTTATCTATATTCATCAGGGTATAATAGGATCAAGGTGAAAGTGTGTACTGTACCTTTAAGAGAGAGTGAATGTTGCTCTGAACTGAGAGTTTACAAGTACCTGTGATATGAGAGGATGACAGACCCAGAAACAGTATATTACAGTAGGGCTGGAGTTTGATTATAAGCAGTTAAGAGATAGAAGGTCTTTCAGTTCACTTTCAGTGTTAAACAATACATTGTTGTTTTTATTTAAACAGTGGAATTTGGGAGTTCTCTGTCACGCATATTTTAACAGTTTACGAGGCGAATTGAGCATTTATTTATGTTTAGTTTAAATTACCAGATGGGATCTATGCCGTGTCCTAACAATTGCTGTGTGTGTATCTGTGGGTCTCTGTGTGAGGCAGGTCTGCCAGTCTCTGTGGTGCTGAAAATAATGCAGTGCCACCCTCTGCTGGTCTCCTCACGCCAATGTACAGGCATTGGCAGAGGGTGAAAACCAACAGGGATTCATTCAGAGAGGGGGAGAGAGAGGGCAGCTGCTCACAGCACCATCCAAACTGATGTCTTATCCATGTACTGATCTAAATATCCTTTAAACGTTGTAACTGTCCCTGTTTTCACCACTTGCTCTGCAAGTTCATTCCAAACACAAGCCAGCTTCTGTCTAAAATAATTACCTCTCCTGACTTTTGTAAATCTTTTTCCATGCACATTAAACTATCCCTCAGTTTTGAATCCCCAACTCTCGGGAAAAGACATCAGCCCTTCAGCTTATCTGTACCCCTCATTATTTTATAAACCTCTGCAAAGTTACCCCTCCATCTCATACTCTCCAGTGAAAAATGTCCCAGCCTACCCAGCCTCTCCTTATAGCTCAATCCCTCCATTTCCAGCAACATCCAGGTTAATCTCTTCTGAACCCTCTCCAGCTTAATAACATCAAGGTCAATAATATCAAAGTGAATAGTCAATGTATTTTATAAGGGTAGTGGAGACCAAAACTAGAGGACATAGGCTTAACTTGAGAGGGGAAACATTTAAAAGTGACCTAATGGGCAGTTTGTTTCACCCAGAGGGTGGTGAGCCTATGGAATGAGCGGGCAGGATGTCCAGACTGGACACAGTATTCCAGAAGTGGTCTCACCAATGTCCTGTACAGCCACAACACGACATTCCAATTCCAATGCTCAAAGGTCTGACCAATTAGGAAAGTGTGCTAAACACCTTCTTAATCACATTATCTATATGAGATGCACATTTTAAAGAATACTTCCTGACGGCCTTGGTCTCTGACCTTCAGCACTGCCAAAGACCCTACATTTAATTGTACAGGTCCTGCTCTTGTTGATTTACCAAATCCAATACCTCACATTAATCCAAACTAAACTCCATCTGCCACGCCTCGGCCAGTGAGTGATATTGCCACCTCCTCACCTTCCCCGTTTAATTTTAAAATGTCCCCCCCTCTCCAGGAGGCCTGCACACTCCGGCCTTGATTTTCACGAAGACCCTGAGCTTGGTTTGCCTTGTGTGGTTAGAGGGAGGAGGGACGGATTTCAGACACAGTCAGTGGGGAGGAGAGGCTGGACAGTAATCAGCGGCCTGGTATCATTTCATGGTTTTAGGCAGAGGGCAGACACACGTGAGAGTCGGGTTATACTGATCGGTGTTTTGGGACCAGAACGTATGGTCTTTCTCCGTGTCTGGTGTTCAGTAATAAATATCTATTTGAGACCCTTCATTGGGCAGAGTATGTCTGCAGGATTCCTTGCCCTAATATTGCAGACTACAGACAATAGCGATTGAAGATGGTCATAGTTAATTTCGATCTTGCACTTGTTTAACAAAACAAAATGTTTTGTGTAGTTCAGTAATGGTAACCTGATTATAATAAATCCACACTGAGCTGAATGCTGCCCCTTAAAATGTGACCAAAAATCTGGGTATAGCAGTTTAGTGGGTAGTGTCCCTGCCTCTGAGCCATTGTTCTGGGTTTGATTCCAATTTCTGAAATTGTTTGGTAGTGTTCCTAGCTCTGGACCAGAAGGTGTGGATTCATGTCCTGCCTGTTGCAGAGGTATGTCACAGCATGTCATAACAGGCTGATGAACAAACACACAGGAGAATAATGTTACAGCTTAATGGGTATTGCCGAGTGGTGCTCGTGTCCCTACCTCCGGGCACAAATGTCTAGGTGTAAATCCCACAGAAGTGTCTCATAATATATCTGAACAAACTGATGAAACTGGTTTTAGCATTGTGACTTGATGGAGAAAGAGTAGGTGTCGGTGTTGAATTTCAGCATTTCGGCCCGGGATTATTGAAAGTACGGCCATTCGTGTTGATTGAAGTCACATTTCGCAGCAGGAAAGGTTTATAAAATCAGAACGGTCATGGATAGGGTTTGTAGTCAAGGTTTTTCCCCAGGTTAGGGGCATCCAAAACTAGAGGACATTGCTGAGAAGTGAGAGGGGAAAGATTTTGAAGAGGCCTAAGGGGCACCTTTTCACACAGAGGGTGGTGTGTGTATGGAATGAGCTGCCAGAGAAAGTGGTGGAGGCTGGTACAACTACATCATGTGAAAGGCATCTGGATGCTGACAGACCTGCCGAGCTTTTCCAGCAATTTCTGTATTTGTTAAACAAAACATTTATTTTAACACCGGGTATCTGTGTTAGCTGTTTGGATACAGAATTGGCTGGCCAATAGATGTCAGCGAGTGGTAGTGGAAGGAAAATATTCTGCCTGGAAGTCTGTGGTGAGTGGTGTTCCACAGGGCTCTGTTCTTGGGCCTCTCCTGTTTGTAATTTTTATTAATGACTTGGATGAGGGAATTGAAGAATGAGTCAGCAAGTTTGCAGATGACACGAATGTTGGAGGTGTCGTTGACAGTATATAGGGCTGTTGTAGACTAGCGGGACATTGACAGGTTGTGGAGATGGACTGAGAGGTGACAGATGGAGTTTAACCTGGATAAATGCGATGTGATGCATTTTGAAGATCGAATTTGAAAGCTGAGTACAGGATTAAGGAAAGGATTAGATTAAATACAGTATGGAAACAGGCCCTTCGGCTCAACAAGTCCACACCGACCCGCCGAAGGGCAACCCACCCATACCCCTACATATACCCCTTACCTAACACTATGGGCAATTTAGCATGGCCAATTCATCTGGCCCGCACATCTGTGGACTGTGGGAGGAAACCAGAGCACCCAGAGGAAACCCACGCAGACACGGGGAGAACGTGCAAAATCCACACAGTCATTCACCTGAGGCGGGAATTGAACCCGGGTCTTTGGCGCTGTGAGGCAGCAGTGCTAACCACAATTTTTGGCTGTGTGAAGGAACAGAGAGATCTTGGTGTGCAGGTACATAGATTCCTTAAAATGGCCACACAAGTGGACAGAGTTTTAAGAAAGCATATGGTGTTTTGCCTTTTATTAACGGGGGATTGAGTTTAAGAGTCATGAGATCTTGTTGCAGCTCTATAAAACTTTGGTTCGAACGCACTTGGAAGACTGCGTCCAGATCTAGTCACCCTATTATAGGAAAGATGTGGGTACTTTGGAGAGGGTTCAGAGGAGGTTTACCAGGATGCTGCCTGGACTGGAGGGCTTATCTTATGAAGAGAGGTTGACTGATCTCGGACTTCTTTCATTGGAGAAAAAAGAGGTGTTGATGGGACCTAATTGAGCTAATCAAGATAATGAGAGGCTTAGATAGAGTTGATAGCCAGAGACTATTTCCAAGGGCAGAAGTTGTTCACACGAGGGGTCATAGTTTTAAGCTGGTTGGAGGAAAGTATAGAGGGGATGTCAGAGACGGATTCTTTACACAGAGAGTTGTGAGAGCATGGAATGCGTTGCCAGCAGCAGTTGTGGAGGCAGGGTCATTGGGGACATTTACGAGACTGCTGGACATGCATATGGTCACAGAAATTTAAGGGTGCATACATGAGGATCAGTGGTCAGCACAACATCGTGGGCTGAAGGGCCTATTCTGTGCTGGACTGTTCTATGTTCTATGTATTCTGAATACATTAAACATTTTATTTTTTAATGACGCAGGGACATATATACATATCTTCAAATCGACCAAGACCATGTTCTGCTCAGGGTATGGCTCTGTGTATGACAGCAGCAATGATGTACCGACATGGAACAGGGAATGTGATGGAGACATAGTTTGGACAATGTACAAGGAGACCTCACATGGTGCAGTTTGGGAGAGAATGACATTATTGTGTGATTCAACTCAGAAAGGGAGAAAATGTCATCTGCCAGAGAAGGAACGGCCTTTTGCACTCTCTCTCCTTCATTATTCCTCATCACAGTAACGTGTGCAAGCTAAAATAAAATGCTACTATTATTGTTACCATTCTTATTTTTATAGAATCCCTACAGTGTGGAAACAAGTCCTTTGGCCCAACAAGTCCATACCAACCTTCCAAAGAGTAACCTTCTCATGCCCTTACAGTTACCACTGACTCGTGCACCTAAAGTAGAAATCGCTGAACACTATGGACTATTTGACCAATCCACTTGAATTATACAGCTTTGGGCTGTGGGAGGAAACGGGAGCACCCATCAGAAGCTCACGCAGACAAGGGGAGAAGATGCAAACTCCACGCAGATAGTCGCCCGAGGTTGGAGTTGAACTCATGCCCTTGATGCTGTGATGGAACAATGGGAACGACTGAGCCACTGTGCTAACCTGGAACCTCCTGACAGCCTAATGCAAAGGGAATTCAGCCAAATCCAACTCTCCCAGGATAAAATCCCATTGCTAGCATCTGTGTGACTACAATATCTTCAGAAGCAGAATGACATTTTGGACAATCTCTCAATTTTTCCTTTTGTCATTAGTTACACTAATATTTGGGCAAGGTTCTTTCAACATGAAATTGCAGAGATTTTGTTTGTGTGTGTGTGTGTGTGTGTGTGTGTGTGTGTGTGTGTGTGTGTGTGTGTGTGTGTGTCAGTGTTTTTAGAACGGGAAATATCGATTCTTTATTTGCAATACCCAAACAGTTTGCCATTCAGCATTCCATCATAGTTGGAGTAGCGTTGCTCTGGATCATAAACGTGCTATTTGAGCAGATTAAAGAAACTAGCCTGACTTGTTCCTAAAACTGACCCTGACCCTGTCTGAGACCGATATCGTCGGCCATATCACCGACCTGGTTACATTTAACATTTGTTGTGAGCAGTGGAGGAGTGGGATGAGAAATGGGACCGGTGAGCCTGATGTCGGTGATGGGTAAGTTTTTGGAGGGGATTCTGAGGGAAGTTAAGGGCTGATCGGAGTAGACTTCGTGGCTTTCTGCATGGGAAATCATGCCTCATTAATTTGGTTGAGTTTTATGAAGAGGTGACAAAGAAGATTGATGAAGGCAGTTTGGTAGACATTGTCAATATGGACCTCAGCAAGGTGTTCAGAACATTCCGATTGGTAGACAGATTAGTAAGGTTAGGTTTCATGGGCTACAGAAGAAGCTCGTCACAATTGGCTTGAAGGAAGAGGGTATTTTTCAGACTGGAGGCTTGTGAGCAGAAATTGTACACTTAATGGTAAGGGCCTGGTGAGTGTTGTGAAACAAATGGACATAGGGCTGCAGGTACATTGTTCTTTGAAAGTGGACTCGAATGCAGACAGTGCGGTACAGAACACATTTTACACATTTGCCTTAATCAGTCAGAGCATTGAGTATAGGAGTTGTGGTGGCATGTTGTATCTGTACAGGTTGTTGGTGAGGCCACTTTAAGAATACTGCGTACAACTCTGTTTTCTGCAGAAAAGATTTACACAGATGTCCCAGGACTGGAGGTTTGAGCTTTAGGGAGAGGTACATTAGTTTGAGGTGTTCCTCCCTGGAGTGTCAGAGGCTGAAGGGTGACATTATAGAGGTTTATAAAATCATCAGCGGCATGGATATTCTGAACATCCATGTCCTGCTCCCCCGGGTAGGGGAGATCAGAACAGGAGAGCATAGGTTGAAGGGGAGAGGGCGAATGATTTAGAAGGGATCTGATGTTAAATGTTTCATACAGAGAGTGATGTGTGTACATAAAGTGCTGTCAGAGGAAGTGGTGAGGCGGTTACAATCGCACATTTAAAAAGTATCTGAAAGAGGAGGGATATCGGCCAAATGCTGGCAAATGGGACTGGATCAGATGTGATATCTGATCGGCGTGACCAGATTGGATTAACGGGTCTGTTTCTACTCTGCAAGACTGATTTTATAAGAGGGATGACGAAAAATTCTGAAAGTATCTTTCAAATCAGAATCCTCTTCACTGGAAGTTTATCGTGCCTCTATGTTCATATTGATTGAAAGTTGCGTTAGTGAAATATTTGACAGAGAACTGAGTCATGGATAATGGGACACAGACAGGAAAGTGGGGCTGAGACCCCAACCTGATCAGCCACAATCTTATTGCCTGGTGGAGAAGGTTTAATGTATCTAATGACTCATGTCACTCAATCCCGTGTTCCTGTGTTCCATTCAGCCCATTAAACCTGTTAGGCAGGAGCATTTAGAGACTACTTACTTCTATAACCTGGTGCACAGAAACAGAGGAGATCATTCGGCCCTTCAAGACTCTCCGACATGCTTTGAGGTGATTTGAGAAATGTAATTGTAAAACACAGGCTGCGTATGAAAGAGGCTCCCTCATCTCTCTTTACAGAGATTCCCCTCTCTGAAACTTGTGCTCCATTTGTTGGTCATGTTGTAGACCCAAATTCACTGTGAATATCGCTCCCATACCTCACCCAGCGATGGCTCACAAAATCCTCTGGTCTCCCTGACAGCAACATTCAATAACAGAACATTCATGAAAATTATTCCCACTAACTTTCTAATAACAGAATGTGAGAACATCAGACACAGGGGCAGGCCATTCACTCCTCAAACCTGCCTTGCCCTTCACTAAGATCATGACTGATCTGCTCTTGGTCTCAACTCCTCTTTCATACCCAATTTTTCATTGCCCTCAACTCTCTGACAGGTCAATATCCATCTCCCTCCTCTTCAAATAAGTTCAGACATCTGGTTCCCGAACACTCTTGAGAAGAGAAATCCTGACATTCAATCCACCTGTTTGAAGAAAACCCTTGCTGCTCCTATACCATGGCCTATTGATATGACCAAAAGAGGTTGACACAAGGGTTCCAGTAAAAATGACTGGCC
Source organism: Hemiscyllium ocellatum (assembly GCF_020745735.1). Lineage (NCBI taxonomy): Eukaryota > Metazoa > Chordata > Chondrichthyes > Orectolobiformes > Hemiscylliidae > Hemiscyllium > Hemiscyllium ocellatum. The sequence goes on along the minus strand of NC_083414.1, from coordinate 85,482,516 downwards.
CTGATATCAAGGCTTCTGTTGACTTCTGTTGACATCAATGAGCTTAACAAATCTGAACTTAATGGGAATCAGAGAAAAATCTCCAATGTTTGGAGTCAAACATGGCACAAAGGAAGATGTTCATCATCTCAGTCCTGGGTCACCTCTGTGGGAGATCCTCAGGGTAGCTTCCTCTTCACAAACACCTTCAGCTGCTTCATCAATGTCTCCCCGCCCTCACCCTCCCCACCATAAGATCCGAAGTGGGGATGGTCACTGAGAATTCCACAATGTTCAGAATAATTTGACGCCCCTGTCAGCTTCTGAACGGGACTGTGTCCATGTGCAGCCAGACATGGACTCCATTGAGGCTTGTGCTTTTAAAAAGTCTGTAACATTCATATAAAGGACTGTCTGACACTGCACATTGCCACAGTAAGATAAGAGTTCATTCCGCACCTCACACTGTTTTCACAGGAATACGAGGAAGTCGTTCAGCCCGTTGACACTATTGGAGAAGAACAGGGACAGCCCATTCAGTGCCACCAACTTATTACTCAGGAAGAGAAGGGGTCTAGTGTGATGGACCACACCAGAGCCCCTCGACAATATTTGCAAACGGTAGCCTAGACTCTAATGTTTTCTTATTAAAAGGAAATGTAAAGTGTCTCTCCCAGATGCAATGTGACTGATCAAACAACTCGGTGTGAAGCAAAACACCATGTACTTAAACACAATAGATTAAAAAAAAACAAAAAAGAGGAATTTAGAATAACGTAATTATATTGGATGAGTTAACAGAATAATAGATCTAGGAACTAATACTAATGAACTGTTCCAATACTGGAAAATCACATGAACACAGCCCTTGGAAAAAAGGAATATTCAGACACTGAATGACACAAATATTTCTACAATTTAGGATTTAAAAACAGCACCAAGAGAAAATTCATAGAGAGTACCTGCCAGGAGACATTCACTAAAGCTTTCAATTTGGTGGAGACCCCATAATTTCTGATGTTACTGAGGAACCAAAACGCAGAAATCCTAATCTGTGAGAGCTGACCACACCCATTCCATCTGCATTAAAATAAACCTAAGGCCTCACTAGTTGTTTATTCAAGTGGTCCTAACTAGCCAGCTTGGTAACAGTCATTCAATCTCTCTCTTAAAATAAACCAGAACAAAATAACCTCTTAAAGCTACAGCACCATCACACTAGTCAGCACATCGAGCTGTCATACAGGAACCAGGGGTAACCTAATCAGGCCCTTGGCCCTGTCCAATCGGACGGGGAAGAAGCCAGTTAGTCCCTTGAGTCACTTTCACAGGAACAGTAGGAGGCCATTCCCATCTCGAAGCACTTACACAGGGGCAGAATGAGGTAATTGATGCTGATTCCTGATGAACGGCTTATGCTCGAAACATCGATTCTCCTGCTGTGCTTTTCCAGCAAGCCACTGTCTACTCTAATCTCCAACATCAACAGTCCTCGCTGTCTCCTAATTGATGCTCTAACATGATGACCAAGTGGAGCAGAGGCTGCACAGACAGACTGCTCCACGTTGTTCCTCGTAGCTCCGTCTGTCATGATTCACACGTGGGACAGCTCAGGTACTACCTCATATTTATCTTCCAGCCCCCTTGTCCCCCCACCACGTTCCGGACGATGGGTTTCTGCCTGATATGCGATTGTCCTGCTGTTCGGACACTGCCTGATCTGTTGTGCTTTTCCGGCGCCTCACTTCCCAACTAATAGAGAGTGAACAGATCCCTTATCTCACAAAATTATAATTTCTTATCCTTCTCCCTCTGTTCTTTCTGAGTAAACTTTACCTACAGAGGCAAATTCTTTAGAGAGATCAGGCACTGCCTCCATACCCAGCCCTTGCCTAGGCTGTGCAATCTCCTGCAGCTCCTCGGCTGCACTTGGGGTTTCCTTTACTAATTTCACTAATGCCACTGGCTTAGCCTTTTCTACCGCATCTTTCCCCAAAGTGTCTTCCTTTAACGCCCCGCACAGTGTGTGCCAGCTAATTGCAGTGAAAACAACTTTTTCCCTGTGCCCTTCTTAAACAATCGACACTGCAATTCTATGTGTTCCACTCCATTATGGTGAGAGCACCTGAGGCCTTTCACCACCTTGCAACCACCTTGGGATTCTTTCTTCACCTGTGGTAAACTATTGTGAGCTACTGTTCGCTTTGTAATGTGTGATCTTCCCTTCTCCCAATTTCTATCCCCCACAGGATGAAATTCCTGCCAGAAGCTAAATTTCATCACATGCCACAATGCCCCAATCACCTGGCATTTCTGCCGCGCTTTTCACTTCTTGAACTTTCTATTCATTCACATGAATTCTTACTACCTCTGGAAGTGAGTCTTTTAACTTCTCCAGCTGATTAATCTTCCTTCAAGCCTCACAGGTCTTATCCATTTTGAAGGCCATAATCCACCTATCAAAATGACTGTGGTTAATTCTTTCAAACTCACTATAAGTCTGACCTGGTTCCGTCTCTATCTTTCCGAATTTCTGTCTATATGCTTCTAGTACCAATTCATAACGAATCAAAATAGCCAATTTCACATTTGATAATGTCTTGATCCCTCGTCTGACAGAGCTGCACATACCTCACTAGCTGTGCCCATCAGATTAGTCTGAACTAGCATTACCCACAAGTTCACTGGACACGTCACCTGCCGAGTCATTTTTTCAAATGAAATAAAAAAAAGGTATGGACATTTTTCTCAACGAAATATGGCAAGTTACTAACCTAGTTGTATATATCCCTACGTTCTCCCTTCATCTCCATTCTGTTAATTTAACTTTCTTACCTAATTCCCAACTTCTGAATTTCAATTGCCCTCTCTCTTTCTTTCTCTTCTCTTTCTCTTTTCTCTCTCTCTGTTTCTGCCCCTTTACTTATCTTCTAACTCCAGTTGCCACATTTGCAAGTTAAGTTTTTATAACTCTACTGCAGTTGCCTATTTCTCTGAAACATCAAAGTGCTTGACCAACTCACTTACAATTTCAGCTTCCCTTTTCTCCCAGGTTAAACCCAATTCCAACCTATTGGATAATTCTGAAAAAGATCCTCCTTCTGTCTTTTGAAGTTTCCTTGGAAAATTTGGGAACCTCTTCAGTAATGTTAAATGCCATTTTTCTCACTTTTCATTTAACCAACCACAAGTAACAAAATTAAACGGATTTTCCCAATGGTTTTATTTGAAGCTCAAAGTCACTAATTACAATGAGTTGGAATTTGCTGGGACCTGTTGTATCACAGATCTGTTCAAGTCTGTCCAAATGCCATATGGCAAGGCCCCAAACTGTATAACATCAATGTCAAACCCCTCTGTTAATTAAAACCACATACCCAGAAAAGCTCACCTCACATCATAATCTGTCAAAACGTGAGCGACAGAGAACTCCTAAATTCCACTAATAAACAAAAAAAAATAACAACTTATATGTATGCAGTTTAGCTCACTGAGCTTGAAGGTATGTTTTCAGAAGTTTCGTCACGATGACTATGTTTCTTAAATTGGGTGATGTCATTTCAGGTTATTTTAACATTAGAATGTGGACAGAATCTAAATTGATGAGTTTATTGATGGACTTCTGCTTAGAATACCATTCTTCTAAGAAGGTCCTTGCGTGTCTTAGTATGTGTGTGTGCTTTGTCCCAGTCAAAGTGGTGCCCTTCTTTGTCTGTATGTATGGAACATAGTGATAGTGCGTCATGTCTTTTGGTGGCTACTTGGTGTTCATGTATCCTTGTAACACGACAGTAGGTCAGTTTCAATGGTGGAAAAAAGATTGCATATACACTGTTTAATCAATGTGTGTGTGTGCAGACAAGTCACAAATGATGTATAAAATTGATAAAATATTAAAACATTACTTGATCCTCTCAACGTTCCCTCTTTTTCTGGGATTCCCAACTCTAATTTCTCATTCTTACCAGGATGTGTGCTCCAAATTCTTGATTCTGGTGTCCCAAATTATTTCAATATGTTGGCCTGCTGGGTTCTTTCCAAAGCTAGTGTCTATCATATTATTGGAGATAGATATTCTGGCATCAGATTAAGCATTTGAACATATGACTCTGTTGTACGTGCACTGTACAAAGGAACACAGCACACAGTCATTGCCAAAATATTGGGGGATGTTCATCTGCTTCTTTCGAGAATGTGGTTTTCTCATTTTCCACATCTCCATATCTATATACTCTCTCTCTCGTTCTCCCTTTGTAGCTGGTTTAGAATTCCACCGATTATTCTTCGTGTCCCATCTCTCAAAACTCCTTCTTTTAGTTTACATCTCTTCAAGATGTAATGTGGTTATAATTGAGCAATGTAAATACAAAGACACGCGGGCGTACCTGGCCAGAGTTAATTGGAAGTGGAGCTGAGCAGGAAACACCATGGAGCAGCAATGGGAGGAGGTTCTGGTGATAATTTGGAAGATAATACAAGAAGTGCAACCCCAAGAACATGAAACATACCCATGGGAGGACAAGGCAGCCATGAGTGATAAGGCATCAAACCAAAAGAGAAAACATACAATGTGGTGAAGATGATTGGGAATCCAGAGAATGCATTGGCTCTGAAACTACATAACTCTGGTATCACTGACACTACAGAGCTCTTAATCATGGTCAGCGAAAGAAACAGAGGAAAAACAATCAATTTAAACACAGAAGATTGCATTTCTCAAGGAAAAAGATTCAGGTGAATAAAACATTTGAATTAAGATCAGTTCAATGCTTTTGCAGAATGTGTCAGATTGGAGGCAAGACCCGGGGAGACAGACCCTCAGCAGAATGAGAGTTTGAAAATGGAAGCATTTCCACATCAGAAACTAAGTTAGGTCACTGAGTACGGGGCTGATGGGTGAATGGGTCTCAATGAGAATTGGGGAACAGACAGCAGAATTGCATTGCAGCTATTGCAGCTCCAAACTGCGTATTCATGTAGTGCTTTAGACCACAGCAGCAGGAGAAGCAGAACAGCATCCAACCACAACCTGTAACTTTTTGCGAGGATAACACTTCGGTCTGTCATTACCATCAACACCATCTATGGCTCAGTGACGAGTGTGGGGGAACATGTCAGAGTCGGAATCACATGAACCTTAACCTGATGCTAACTCATTAAAGCTACCAGACTTGACCAACAGATCTGAACGAAGCCCTGCAGTCCTGCCACATTCAGTTATAAATGGTGATGGACGATTAAACAAATGACTGGAGGAGAGGGCTCCACAAACATCCCCATTCTAAATAATGGAACAGACCTGCACATCAGTGTAAAAGAGAAGAATGTTTTATCTACACCAACTTCTGCCAGAAGTGTTGAGTCGATGATAATCCTCACCCTCGCCATGATGCCCACAAAATCACAGATGCCAGTCTTCAACTAATTTGATTCGCTGCACGTGACATGAAGAAACAGCTGAACACAGTAGATATTAAACACAGGCAATGGGCCAGGACACCATTCCTGCAATAGGACTGAAGACTTGTGCTGCACAACAAGCCGTGTCCCTGGGGGAGCATTTTCATTCCAGCTCCAACTCTGACATCTCCCTGGCAATGTGGAAAATTACTCAGCTAAGTCCCGTTCCCTAAAACGGGAATAATTACAATCTGATCATTTACCACCCCCTCAGTCCCATCACGACAGTCAAATTGGTGGGAGTTCTTTTTGACAGAGCTGTCAAGCAGCACAGAAATATCCTGCTCAGTGTTGTCTCTGACAGGTCCCCATGTGGAGATGGTGCTGTTGTGGAAATGTCACTGGATTACTAATCCAAACCAGGCTAATGCTCTGGCAGCATTTGGAAGTCAAAGACAATTAATAAAATATCGAGGTCTAAAATCTGGGGTCAGTAACAGTGACCTTGAAGACAATATCGATTGTAAACAGAATTTCCTTCTCCAATGTACTTTTAGGAAGTGAATCTCCCGGGATTTCCTGGGCTGGCCTAAAACTGACTCCAAAGACCCTGACATGTGATAAACATTTTAATGGTCTCTGAAACAGCCAATCAAGGCACTCACTTGTATCAAACTGCTCCGAGGACAGAAAAGATGAAACCGGACAGAACATCCGGCCTCAGCATCAGTGTCAGAAAAGGGAATGGGAACACAATCCTGTCGACCCTGCAGAGACCTCCTTCTTAACATCTGAGAGCTTGTGACAACATTTACCGAGCTTTCCCACACACGGCACAGAAACAGCGGGAAAGGAGTAGGTCATACAACACATTGAGCCTCCCCCATTATAGTTCATGGAAAAAATTCTCCTCAATGCAATTACCCCACATGATATACATATCCGTTAATGTGAGTAACCTTGGGAAGTTATAAAATAGGAAATGCAGTAGTACATTTGGTCCATTCAGTTTGATAACCAATTCCATGTAATGATGGTTGGCGCTTCATTTCCACACCGTACTTCTGCTCTCCCACCATCCCTTTACTGTCTCTAAATCCTTATTTATAATCAGTGTCTTGGTTTCCAGGTGCAAGCCAATTCCCCATGTTCCCCAGTCTGTGAGTGCAGACATTTATTCACATCTCATTGCAGAGTGACCTGCCTTACCTAATACTGTGGTTCCTTGTTTTAGTAATCCCGCCAGGGGAATATTATCCCTGCTTTTAATCTGTCTCACCCTGTCAGAGTTTTGTGTATTTCACTGCGACCTCCACTCATTTTCCGAAATCCCGTTGAATACTGGCCCAGACACCCCAAACTCGGTTCCCACAACAAGCCTGTCATCCCAGAGATCAGTCTGGTCATCCTTCACTGCACAGCCTCAATGTCAGGTTTGTCCTTTATTAGGTGAGGAGCCCAAAACTGCACATAATGGTGCACAATGTTCGAATTGATGTCTCACCAGGGCCCTGTACAGCTGCAGTAAGATACCCTTACTCCTAGACTCAAATCCTCCTGAAGTGCAGGTCAACACAACATTTATCTTCCTCACTGCTTTCTGTTTCTGCAATATTGCTTTCAGCAATTGGTGTACAAGGAGATGCAGATCCTTTTCCGTGTTATAGCTCCCCACTTGCTGGTTGTATATACACTGGACAGCGTGTCAATGCCATTCCGAGTATTGACATCTGGTTACTGCGCTGCAGGAACTTAGAGGTTTATGCAGAAGGAAACAACAAAAAGGAGCATAAGTCCCTTTCTAGATCAACATGTTTCAACCAATCCTTTTCAAATGGTAGACTTTCAATTTATCGTTTCCACCAAAGGACACATTGTCACCTCTATCCACATTGTTCTCCATCTGTCACGTATTTAACCATTCACTCCACTTGTCTTAGTCTTCTTGGTGCATTTTTACAACCTCCTCACCCACTCACAATCCCACATCCGTTAGTGCTGTCAGCAGGCTGGGATATATTGTTTCTGATTCCAGCAACCAAATGTTTAAAGGACATTGTGAACAGCTGGGACCAAGCACCGATCTCTGTGATACCTCAGCAACCGTCCTCTGTTAATTTCTATTTCTGTATTTCCTCAATCTGGGTGTCACTGGCTGGGCCAGCATTTATTGCCTGTCCCTAGTTGCCCTTGAGAAGGTGGTGGTGAGCTGCCTTGTTGAACACTGCAGTCCACCTGCTGTGGTTGACCTCCAATTCCATTAGGGAGAGAATCCCAGGATTCTGACCCAACGACTGTGAAGGAGCTGTGATATATTTCCAAGTCAGGATGGTGAATGGCTTGGAGGGGAACCAAAAGATGATGCTTTTTCCATACATCTGCATCCCTTGTCCTTCTATATAGACGTGGTCGTGAGTTGGAAAGATGGCCTCTGAGGATCTTTGGTGAATCACTTCATTGCAGCATGTAGATAATAAACACTGCTGCTGCTGCTGCGCGTTGATGGTGGAGGATTGTGAATGAAGGGACAGTCAAACTGGCTGCTTTGTCCTGGATGGTATAAAGCTTCTGGAGTGTTGTTGGGGCTGCACTCATCCAGGCAAACTGGGAATCTCCTATCGCACTTCTGACTTAGATGATGGAGAGACTTTTGGAAGTCAGGATGTGATTTACTCGCCGTAGCATTCCTAACTTCTGACCTCCTCTTGTAGTTACTGTGTTCATGTGGCGAGACCAGTGAGTTTCTGAGCAATGATTACCCACCAGGAATTTGATACTGGGGGATTCAGTGATAGTAACACTATTGACTGCCAAGGGGAAGGTTAGATTGTATTTTATTGGTGATGGTCATTGTCTGGCATTTACGTGGCCTGAATATTACTTGCCACTTGTCAGCCTGGATGCTGTCCATATCTTGTCGCATTTGAACATGGACTCTTTCAGTATCCGAGGAACCACAAATGTTGCAGAATATTGTACAATCACTGGCGAACATCCCCACTTCTGACCTTAAAATGGAGGGAAGGTCGTGGATGAAGCAGCCTTGAAGAAGCTTTCGGCCGAGGCCACTGCCCGAGGGACTCCTACAGACTTGGAGCTGAGTTGACTGACCTTCATCAACCATGACCATCTTCCTACGTGTCAGGTATGATTCTAACCAGCGGGAAGTTTGCCCCGATACGCATTGATTCTAGTGTTGCTAAAGCCCCTTGATGCCACACTTGGTCGAAGGCAGCCTATATTTAAAGGGCTGTCACTCTAACCCCTCCTCTGGAATTCAGCTGTTTTGTCCATGTTTGAACTAAGGTAATGAGGTCAGGAGCTGAGTGGACCTGGTGGAGCCCAAACTGGACGTCATTGAGCAGGGTATTGCTGAGCAAGTGCTGCTGAAAAGCACTGACACCTTCCACCACTTTACTGATGATCGAATGTTGGCTGATGGGGTGGTAATTGGCCGGAATAGATTTGTTCTGCTTTTTATATACAGGAGATACTTGGGGTAATTTTCACATAATCAGGAAAAGCCATTGTTGTAACTGTATTGAAACAGTTTGGCTAGGAGAGTGGCAAGTTATGGAGCACAAGTTTTTGGTACTATTGCCAGAATGTTGTCAGGGTATGTACCCCATAGAGTATCCCGTATCTCCAACCGTTTCTGGATATCGCGTGGACTGAATCGAATTAGTTGATGACTGGTAACTGAATTGCTGAGGACCACTGGAGGGGGTTGAGATGGGTCATCCACTCAGCATTTCTGACTGAAGATTGTTACGAGTGCATCAGCCTTATCTTATACACTGAAGTGCTGGGCTCTTCCATCATGGAGGTAGGGGTTACTTGTGGAATCTTTTTCTCCAGTGAATTGTTTAATTGTCCCCAACCTTTCTCGACAAGGTGTGGAAGGACTGCAGAGCTTAGATCTGATCATTTGCTTGTAGGATCACTTAGCTCTGTTTATCACTTACTGCTTATGCTGTTTGGCGCACAAGTTGTCCCGTGTGGTGGCTTCACCAGGCTGACACTTCATTGTCAGGTATGCCCAGTGCTGCTCCTGCCAACGTGCACATCCATTGAACCAACGTTGATCCTCTGGATTGATGGTAATTGTTGTGAGGGGGATATGCCAGGACATGAGGTTGTGTGGGTGTACAATTCTGCTCCTATAGATGAACCACAGCACCTTATGGACACCCAAATTTGAGCTGCTAGATCTGTTTGAAGTCTGTCCTATTTAGCACTGTGATAGTACCACCCAAAATGGTGGAGGTTATTCTCAATGTGCAGGTGTGACTTTGTCTCCACAATGACTATCCGGTGGCCGCTCTTAACGATACTGTCATGGACAGATACTTCTGAAACTGACAGATTAGTTAGGCTGTGGTCAGTATGTATTTTCCTCTTGATGGTTCCTTCACCACTTGCCAGTCTAGCAGTTATATCCTTTAGTACCAGGTCAACTCGATCAGTAATGCTGTGGCTGAGATACTCTTGGAGGTGGACATTGAAATCCTCTACCCAGAGTACATCTTGCGTCCGTGCGACCCTGAGTGCTTCCTCCAAGAGTTGGTCAGCATGGAGGAGTACTGACTTATCAGTTGAAAGATGCTGGTACATGGAAAGCAGCAGGAGGTTTCTTTTCCGATGTGTAAACTAATGCCATGAGACTTCATGGGATACGGAGTCATTGTTGAGGACTCCAAGAGCAATTCCATTCCAACTGTATCCCAATGTGCCGCCACTTCTGCTGTATCCGTCCTGCTGATGAGACAGGAGGTTTCCGGGGAAGGTGATGGGGAGTATGGAACATAGTCTGAAATGGATCATCCACTTAGTATTTCTGACTGAGGATTGTTACGAATGAATCAGTCTTATCTTATACACTAAAGTGCTGGGCTCTTACATCATGGAGGAAGGGGTTATTTGGGGAATCTATTCCTCCAGTGAATTGTGTAATTGACCCCAACGTTTCTTGACTAGATGTGGAAGGACTTATACCTTACAGAATCATACCTTACAGACAATGTCAGGCTGTTGTTTGACGAGTCTGGTTATTTCTATTCAATGTTTCCTGCCAGCTGTCCCATTCTAGAAACATTTAAAGTCTGATTGAAGATTTGTAGCTCGGGTGTCCGTTGTTGTGGTTCTGCTCACCGAGCTGGAAGATTTTGCTGCAAACGTTTCGTTCCCTGGCTAGGGAACATCATCAGTGCTATTGGAGCCACCTGTGAAGCGTTGCTTTGATGTTTCTTCCGGTATTTATAGTGATTTGTTCTTGCCGCTTCCGGGTGTCAGTTTCAGCTGTAGTAGTTTGTATATGGGGTCCAGGTCGGTATGTCTGTTGATGAATGTTCTTGCCGCTTCCGGGTGTCAGTTTCAGCTGTAGTGGTTTGTATATGGGGTCCAGGTCAATGTGTCTGTTGATGGAGTTTGTGGATGAATGCCATGCCTCTAGGAATTCCCTGGCTGTTCTCTGTCTGGCTTGTCCTATGATGGCAGTGTTTTCCCAGTCAAATTCATGTTGCTGGTTGTCTGAGTGTATGGCTACTAGGGATAGCTGGTCGTGTCGTTTTGTGGCTAGCTGATGTTCATGGATGCGGATTGTTAGCTGTCTTCCTGTTTGTCCTATACAGTGTTTTGCGCAGTCCTTGCATGGTATTTTGTAAACTACGTTAGTTTGGCTCGTGCTGGCTATTGGGTCCTTTGTTCTAGTGAGTTGTTGTCTGAGCGTGGATGTTGGCTTGTGTGCCGTTATGAGTCCTAAGGGTCGCAGTAGTCTGGCGTTCTGAGACGCTCCTGACGTATGGTAGTGTGGCTAGTCCTTTAGGTTGTGGCATGTCCTCGTTCCGTGGTCTATAGAGCGTCTCAGAACTGACAGCCAGACTACTGCGACCCTTAGGACTCATAACAGCACAAAAGCCAACATCCACGCTCAGACAACAACTCACTAGAACAAAGGACCCAATACACAGCACGAGCCAAACTAACGTAGTTTACAAAATACCATGCAAGGACTGCACAAAACACTACTTAGGACAAACAGGAAGACAGCTAACAATCCGCATCCATGAACATTAGCTAGCCACAAAACGACACGACCAGCTATCCCTAGTAGCCATACACTCAGACAACCAGCAACATGAATTTGACTGGGAAAACACTGCCATCATAGGACAAGCCAGACAGAGAACAACCAGGGAATTCCTAGAGGCATGGCATTTATCCACAAACTCCATCAACAGACACATTGACCTGGACCCCATATACAAACCACTACAGCTGAAACTGACACCCGGAAGCGGCAAGAACATCCATCAACAGACATACCGACCTGGACCCCATATACAAACTACTACAGCTGAAACTGACACCCGGAAGCGGCAAGAACAAACCACTATAAATACCGGAAGAAACATCAAAGCAACGCTTCACAGGAGGCTCCAATAGCACTGATGATGTTCCCTAGCCAGGGAACGAAACGTTTGCAGCAAAAACTTCCAGCTCGGCGAGCAGAACCACAACATACTAGAAACATGTCCATACATTAGCCCCAATCCACTCAGATTTGATTATGCAAACTGGGCTTGGAGCTGTACCAAAATTTTTCTAAAAATCAAAATGTTTAACATATATTGCTTCTCTTTCATTTATCTCCTATTCTGTTTCTCAAACATAATCCCCATTTCATAAATCTATGTTAGTGTTGTATATGACCATTACTTTAAACCCCAATAATTTCTCCTAAACAATTTCCTTACTATGTTCTATGTTCCACGTACTCTAGCATTTTCCCACACCAGACTTGGTTTTCCTTGTATTGTTAGAAAGTTCTGTGAAGACAGAACTGAAGTAGTAGCTTCATAGTTCTGCCATTTCCCTGTTCCCCATTCTCCATTCTCTGGTTTCAAAATGTAAGGAAACTGTACATGTTACTCAAAGTTTTCACATTGATATGATTTATCAAGTTATTACAGTTCACTCTTATAACCCTTGTGAATATACTCTTCAGAAACCCATCAATTCCTATCTTAAACTGCTCAATAATTGACCTTCCACACCATACACTCACAGGAGCATAGACTCTGTGCCAACAGAAGTACAGCACGATCTATGTTAGTCCCACTTTCTGCAGCAGGCCCATAACCTGGAATGTTATGACACTCCCAAGTGCTCGTCCAAGTCCGTTTTAACGATTGCGAGGTTATCTGTGATAATTTCCCTATCAGCAAGTAATCCCAGAACACAACATCCTCGAGCTAAATCGTCTCTGAAACTCAAACTTTTCACTTTAAAAGTGTGCTCCTTTGTTCTCGACCCACAGACTAAAAGGAACAGCTGCTGTCTATCCACCCTGTCCATGTCGCTCATAATCGTATCCTTCTGAATCACTGACTCCTCAGCTTTCTCTGCTCCAAAGTAAACAACCCGATCTTATCCAGCCTCTCTCCAAAGTTGATATGCTCCATCCCAGGGAGCATGCTGGTGAATCATCTCTGCACCCTCTCCAGTACAATCACATCCTTCCTGGAATGTGGCTCCCTGAGCTACATACAGTACTCCATTTTGGCCGAACCAAAGCCCTGTATTACTCTTATAATCTACGCCCTGATTAGGAAACACAGCACCCAAGGTCCAATTCTTAACTATTCCATTACCCTGTCCAGCCACATTCTGGGATGTGTGGAGAAGCACACTCTGAGGTTCCCAGTGTGCTGCCATGCATTGAGTCCTCCCCTGCCTGCTTCCTTCTCCCAAAGAGCATCACCTCTTATTTATCAGGGTTAAATTCAATCTGCCATTGATCTGCCCATCTGACCATTCTATCTGCATCTTCCTGCAACTTAAGGCCTTCCTCCTCACTACTAATAACTCAGCCAATCTTTATGTCAAACATACACTTACTTATCACACCTTCCCCACTCTCCACCTAGCCCCCTCCACATTCACACACACACACATACATATATATGTGTGTGTGTGTGTGTGTGTGTGTGTGTGTGTGTGTGTGTGTGTGTGTGTGTGTATATATATATATATTACACAAACAATAAGGGATACACCTCTATCCCTGTGGTACACCAGGGGACACTGGACTCCAGTTACACGAACAGCCCTCTCCCACCACCCTCTGTCTCCTGCTCCTAAGATAGTTTTCGTTGTAACTTGTCAAGCTTTGCTTCATATTGTAAGATTTTACTTTATTTTTCAGTGTCCCGGGTGGAAATTTGTCAAAGGCCTTCCTAAAAAAAAACAATCGACCTCCTCAAACTAATTCAATCAAACCCATGAGATGTGACTTCCTTCTGATAGTCATGTTAATTATCCCTGATCAAACCTTGCGACTCTGATTGGAGTTCGATTTTTTCCTTCCCTTTTTTCTCCAGTAGTTTCCTTAAGAGTGATCTAACACTCGCTCATCTACAATTCCCTGGTCTATTTCTCCAACCCTTCCTGTGAAGTGGAATCATATTAGCAGTTATCCAGTTCTCTGGCACCTCCCCTATGGTCAGATTCTAATTAAAATATTCAGTCCGCAATGCAATCAACGTGTGTATTGCTGCTTCCTCTGAAATACATGTATGAAGTACATCTAGTCTGTCAGATTTATAAATACTGAATCCAGCTTTCTTTTCAAAGATGACCCAACATTGATAAGAATTATCTCAGATTTTACTTACACAAGTCCTCTGGTCACTTGGTATTTCTGGAAGAATTTCTGGACATTCTTCCATGAAGGTAGACACCAAAGAAACTGTTTCCTTTCCCTGCAATTTCTCTGTTCTCTGCAATAACTTATCCTGAACGCACATCCTTATCCAACTGCATCACATTTGATCTTATTTTGTTTCATACATTAATAGATGCTTTTTAGCAGTCTTTACGTTTTTTTTTCGTTCGCACGTTTTTTCTCTTTTTGTTTTTCTTCTCAGTTTCTTGGTCATCCTTTGCTGGGTCCTACATTTCTGTGAGTCTACTGGCTTACTGCAACACCTGCCATTTTTCTAAGCTGCCTCCTTTCATCTAATAGGTAGATGAAGGTGGGGTTGAAAGTGATAGTCAGAGAGGAGGGGGGACCAGATTGATAGGAAGGAAGGTGGACACATCAGAACATTCAAAAGGGCGGTGCTGACTTGGAAGGTTGGAGTGGGATAAGGTGGGATTAGGGGAAATCGGGAAATCCACTATGATCCCCCGTGGTTGGATGGTCCCAAGGCAGAAGAGGAGGCTTTCTTCCCCCAGGCTTCTGGTGGCTCTGGTTTGGTGATGGAGCAGGTCTAGGACCCTCATGTCCTTGGCAGATTGGGAAGGGGAGTTAAAGTGCTCAGCCACCAGGCGATGAAGTTGTTCAATGTGGCTGTACCATAGATATTCTCTGAAATGATCCACAAGTTGATCTCCTGCCTCGCCAATGTAGAGAAGACCACATTGGGTTTAATGGATGCAGTAGATGAGGCGTTTTGTCTCCCTTTATCACCTATCACTTTCAACCCCACCTTCATCTACCTATCGCAATCCCAGTTACCTCCCCACTGCCTCACCCTCTTCTCATTTATCTCTCAGCCCCCTTGGCCCATAAGCTTCATCTCTGATAAAAGGCTTATGCCCAAAATATCGATTTATCTGCTCTTGTATGCTGCCTGACAGTGCGTTTTCAGCACCACACTCTTCGACTCTGATCTCCAGCATCTGTAGTCCCGACTTTCTCCTCACACCTTGTTGGCTTGCATAACTCATATTTATAACAGTTACTTCAAATAAAACAAAAACTGTCGTGTACTCAAACAGCATAAATGAAAACCAATACATTGTGGTCACTGTTACCC
Source organism: Hemiscyllium ocellatum (assembly GCF_020745735.1). Taxonomy (NCBI): domain Eukaryota; kingdom Metazoa; phylum Chordata; class Chondrichthyes; order Orectolobiformes; family Hemiscylliidae; genus Hemiscyllium; species Hemiscyllium ocellatum. The sequence goes on along the minus strand of NC_083414.1, from coordinate 85,467,316 downwards.
AAAATTTTCAATGAGCCCTTCTGATCAGTCAAAACCAATTCCTAAATAACCTGATCTCGAGCTCAGTGCTCGACATAATGTTCATGTAAACTATCTTACACGTTGTAATGAAATCCATTTTCCCAGCATTAGCATTCAATTGAGTTAACACAGTTTAGATATAATTTAAACATGTATTATTACTGCAGTACCCACAAATGTGTATATCTCATTTCCTGTTTTATAACATGTCCTGCATTTGTATTCCAGCTTTCACTTTGATATATAACTCCCATCAATGTTTGATCCTCCTTGCTGTTTTTCCGCTCCACCTTACTAGATGCTGTGGAATCTGAGCGATGTGGGCCCTGGGGAGATTAATGGCAGAGATCATCTCGCCACATCATTTATGATCTTCTCAAACTTTAATTTCTCCAGATCTCTCGTTGTGCTGATGGAGTAGAGAAGGACAATGAACTTGCAACAATGCTCTGTATTCCTCCAGAGAGCAGTGACAGCTCTAACCTGGATGGGAACATTACAGCAGGCTGGTAAAGTGTTGCTGCTGCTGTACAGGGTCTTAGTGAGATCACATCTCGAGTAGTGTGTACAGATTTAATCTCTTCTATGAAGAAAGGGTGTTGTTATATTGGAAGCAGATCAGAGATGGTTCCCTCAACTGATTCCTGCAATGTAGGTGCTAGATTATAACGAAAGGATGATCAGATTGGTCCAGTAGTCATTGGAGTTTACAAAAAATAAAGATGATCTTATTTGAACACAGATGACAGAAGGAGTTAACGAGTGAAGGGAATTACACAGATAGTGAAGGAATCCATTCCGTTCTCCAGCCTGTTACACAGGAACAACAGAATGATATTCAGGCCTTCGACCCTGTTACCCCAAAACAGGACGAGGGTATTCAGCCCCTGGAGCCTGATATACATTTACAGAAGGAGGCCAATCAGCCCCTCGAGCCTATAACAGTAGGCCATGCTGCACCAGTATCCTGTTAAACAGCAACAGGATCAGTCCATTCAGCCTCCTCAAATCTGTAACATAGCAACTGGAAAAGGTCACACAGTGACTGGAGATTGTTACACTGGGATAACAGGAGGCCATTCAGACCCACCGAGCCGATTGCAAGGGAATTGGATAATGATAAAAACTATCTGAGACTTCTTTCATGAGAAAGGAAGAGGTAATTTAGACACGTGTCTGTTGTATGGGAACAAGAGAAGACCAATCAACCCTTGGTCCCTTTTCCGGGATACATGAGGAGACCGTTCAGTATTTCCACCTGTTATGAGAAGACCCATCAGCCCCTCAAAATGTTACACAGCAACGGGAAGATTCCATAATCTCCCAATCCTCTGAAGCGTCAACAGGAGGAGGTCATTCTGGCCTTGGAGACGACAACATGGGAACACCAGAAAGACATCAGCTCATCGATTTTGATGATGAGTCCATTCAGTGACACATGGCTCTTACACAGCAATTGGAGCACATCTCTTAAAGTCTTGTTCCCATTAAACAGGAATTCAAAGAAAATGTAAAGGTTTTTGAAAGGGAAGAACTTATAATAATGGTATACATTAGGTACTAAAGTGTAACAATAAACTATTGTAATGTAAGGCAAATTGTTAGAGTCCATTGTTCAGGACATTTGCCATGTTAAACCACAATCCATCAGAGTCACCATGGATTTACGAAGCTAAACGGTGTCTGAATTGTTTGCTTGAATTATTTGAAGATGTCACAAACAAGGTGGATCGTGGGAATCATGGAGATGGAACATATCTGGCCTTTCTGAAGGCATCGGATATGTCGCTTCTCCAAAGAGTAAGTGGTAATATCAGACAACATGGGTTTAGGAGTAATTTATTAGCTTGGACGGAGGATTGGATAACAAATAAAATGGAGTCAGATGGAATAAATGTGTCATTTTCTTTTGGCAAATGCAATTTGTGGGGTGCCATTGATTTCAGTACTCATGCCTCATACATTTGCAATCGATGGTATTACTGTACTCGGTTGATGGGATAGAAAATACAATGCCACATTTTCAGATGACACTAGCATTGGTGAGAAATTACTTCGGAAAGATCATGCAACAAATTTGAAAATTATATGGATAGGTTTGGTGAATGGGCCAACATTTGGCAAGCTGAAAATGTGTTGCTGGTTAAAGCACAGCAGGTCAGGCAGCATCTCAGGAATAGGAAATTCGACGTTTCGAGCATAGGTCCTTCTTCAGGAATGGGAGAGGGTTTGCCAAGCAGGACCTGGGGGGTGCTGTGAGAGAGAGACTCACTGAAATCCTTGTAGAGGGAGGAAGAGAGCTTCTTCGAGGAAGGCATCCTTGCAAGAGGATTCGCAGTAGGTTAAAATCTTCGAGTAAAAAATGAGGTCTGCAGATGCTGGAGATCACAGCTGAAAATGTGTTGCTGGTTAAAGCACAGCAGGTCAGGCAGCATCTCAGGAATAGGAAATTCGACGTTTCGAGCATCAGCCCTTCTTCAGGAATGGGAGAGAGTTTGCCAAGCAGGACCTGGGGGGTGCAGTGAGAGAGAGACTCACTGAAATCCTTGTAGAGGGAGGAAGAGAGCTTCTTCAAGGAAGGCATCCTTGCAAGAGGATTCGCAGTAGGTTAAAATCTTCGAGTAAAAAATGAGGTCTGCAGATGCTGGAGATCACAGCTGAAAATGTGTTGCTGGTTAAAGCACAGCAGGTCAGGCAGCATCTCAGGAATAGGAAATTCGACGTTTCGAGCATAAGCCCTTCTTCAGGAATGGAGAGAGTTTGCCAAGCAGGACCTGGGGGGTGCATTGAGAGAGAGACTCACTGAAATCCTTGTAGAGGGAGGAAGAGAGCTTCTTCAAGGGAGGCATCCTTGCAAGAGGATTCGCAGTAGGTTAAAATCTTAGAGTAGGAAAATTAAAGTGAATAAATTATGGGTTATTCAAGTTGGCCAGTATAAGAGAAAGACAAATTATTATCTAAATGGAAAGAAAGTTCAAAGTGCATAGGTGCAGAGGGATCTGGGTATCTGCTTGCATATCACAGAAAACCTACCTGCAGATACTGCAAGTAATGAGAATTGCAAGCATAATTTCAGTGTTTATTTGTAACTTGATAGAGTAGAAAGGTAGGGAGTGTTGGTGTAGCTATGCAAGGCATTAGTGAGGCTGCAACTGGAGTAGAGTTTGGTGTCCTGCAGAATGAGGTATTTCCATTGGAGACAATTCAGAAGAGATTCATTAGATTGATTCCATATTTGAAGAGTTTGTCTTATGAAGAAAAATTGAGCAGTTTAGGCCTATACTCTCCAGTTTATAAGAATGAAAGGAGATCTCATTGAGGTCTGTAAAATGCTAAAAGTAATTTAAAGTGTAGATGTGGAGTGGATTTTTTTTCATGTGTCGCAATCTACAACAAGAGACTAGAGTCTTAGGATGGAGAGATGGCAGAAAAGTGGAACAGAGGCCGTGTTGACATCAGCCTCATCGAGGGGTTGGATTCCTCACAGATGCTCCTTGTTCTTATTCAACCCTTCAACTGTGTTGCACAGGAATGGGGGGCGGGCTGGGTATCATACAGGAAGCAGGCACTCAGGATAAATCAGTCTCAATCAGTTAGAAAGAATGTAACCAGTAAGGTCACACAGTGACCAGCACTGGGTTCTCAACTATTTACAGTCTATATTAATGATCAGGAGGATGGAACAGATATACAGATGCAGAGTTTGGTGATGTCGCTGTGGTAAGCAAGAGATTAAATTACTAAGAGAAGGTGGAAAGTCTGCAAATAGATTCAGAGAGGTAAAGGCAATAGATAATAGTTTGGCAGGTGGAATTTAACATGATATAACCTGTCATTTCATTTACAGGAATAACGGAAAGCAATGTGCTACTGAAATGGAGAGGGATTTTAGGACTTAGTGATACTGTGTATTGGGGGGTTCACTCAGACGTTCAGACATGCGAGGTTTTGCACCATCCCTGATCATCTGCTCCTTGACGCTCCAAGTGACCCCATTGCTCTCCGTACACATGGAATTCATTAATGTAGTTGATTGGTGGTGGAGATGGTGTTTTGAAACGTGCATCAAGTGGACGGCCTTTATCCAAGATATATTCATTTCTTTCTACGTAGAGAACCGCTGACGATGGGAAATGGCTGACTGTTTTGAATGAAGAGGCCGTGACTGCTGCCAGGACAGGGACTATTCACCAACATGATGTACTGTGCATGGGCACACTGTAACATTAATAGAGAGAGAGAGAGAGCTCCTTCAGTTCCTCTACCTCTATCCATTGACATGGGCACTCTGCAGATGCCATGTACACCATCGCAAATCCTCCTATACCACTGGTTACACACAGCAGCTCCCTGCTGTGGGAAAAACAATGTATTTACCTCATCCACAATATATATCCTCCATCACCGAATGGTGACTTTGATGTTGAGATATTGGGATTTGATGGATATGTCACCTAGTTCTGCCTGGAAAGTTATGGATCATAGAAACTGAATGAAACTGTGATCCTAACAGCCACTGGCAGCACCACCCATCCCCTGGTGTGATGCGCCAGGATGTGTTGAAGGAGATGACACCACTTTGTGTCCATCTCCTTGTTCAGTCAGGGTCCCCTCACTATCTGCTCCTGGGTTAAGTGTAGCTTGGGAAGTTGTTCCTGGAATACTTGGAGTGGATACAGCAGATCCTTTTCCCCACACACACTCACTCCGTGGCTTCAGAGCTTCCCCTCTCTGCAGCCTCTGTTTCATGTGTTGTTCATGTTGCAGGCTCAGATGCTGTAACTACAGTCCCCATGCTCCATCCAGAGTTGGTCACCAAATCCTCCGGTCTCCCTGAATGTCTGAGGCAGCTTACAGCACAACGTCCAGCAAACCATCCACAGCCACTCCACTAATTTTTTTAATAACAGGAGTCAGTCAGAAACCTCTTGGCTACAAGTGTTGTGGACTAGACCAGATCCCCGCAAAACATTTTAAGAAGCCCGCTTAGACACAAACCTTTACTTATTTTGAATATAGATGTGAAGCGTGCTTTCTCGATATATTGTGACTGGTCAACCTACTCGACATTCAGCAAAATATAATCTATTCAAATACTTTAGTTAAAATACAATCAAAGAAAAGAAAAAATTGGGATGGTTTATATGTTGGAACACTGACACAAATAATATATACCATACCATCTTGGTTTACACCGCTTGGCACAAAGATATGCTCATCCTCACTAACCTCCTCATCCAGCCTAAAGTCTACCTTCATCACCGCCTTCCATGTCCACTTTCCTCTCTAATTACTAACTTTTGAAGTTGAAACTCTCTGCTTTTCTTCTCTTTTTCTCTTTCTCTTCTTCATGTCCTTTTCTTTTATTTCTATTTTTCATCATAATTCAAACTGTTTCAATTCTTTCTCATGCTCAAGCCGCCTCATTTGAAATTGAATTCTCGCCAGTTCCAAAGAGTCTGATGGCGGTTCCACCAAATGTATTTGCTGAGCTATCGCTGTAATTATCTCTCATTTTCTCACAGACAAACACAGCCCCAACTCCAGTTACTCTGTCAATTCCTACAGCTTTGCCTTCATTACCTTTGTAAAACTTTACTTCTTCCACATACAGAAAACTCTTAGTGACTGAAAGAATCTTTATACACAAAACACTGTTTAACCAGCTGGAACAAAAGACACTGACTGCTACCATACGCGACCTTGGAACCCAATAGCCTCCTGGTGCGTTCTCTCCAGCGTCTGCATGAGCTTATTCGGGATGCTCTGGTTTCCCCCCACAATCCAAAGGTGTACATGTCAGATGAATTGGTCATGCTTAGTTGTTCATAGTTTTCAGGGATGTGTGGCTTAGGTGCCTTAGTCGGGGTAAATGTGTCATAATAGGGTAGAGGAATTGGCCTGGGTAGGTTACTCCTCGGAGGGTCGGGTGTAGACGTGTTGGGTCAAATAACCTGTTTGCACGCTGTAGGGATTGTAATTCTAAACCCAATTACCGATTTAGAACCAGACAAGAGACCCCAGTTTGCTATAGACCAGCCAGACTCTCTCAAACTATTTTAAGAAGGTAGATTGGATGCCAAATTTTCCTTAATAACAAGATAGATGGGAAATGGATGTCCCAGATGTGATTCCAATCAACAAACCAATCACCATTATGCAAAATACACTATAATTAAACACTCTCATGGAAATCCATACAAAATAAGAGGAATTTAGAATAACTTAGCTATTGGAAACCTGAACTGAATGATGGACACAGACCCTGCTACAAATGAACTGTTCCAATACACTAACATCACCTAAACACACCCCTTGGCAAAAATGAGCATTCGGACATACATTCTTGCATACAGTTCTCAAGTCCAAGAGGAAACAGTATCAAGTGAGGTTTCAGAGAGAATAGCAGCTAGGGATAATTTATTAAAACTTCCAACCCTTCTGGGACCCAAGCACCTGGTGACTGTGACATCTGCAAGGAAAAAAAAACTATAAAGCCTGGTCTGCGCCAGCTGGCCATTGTTACTACTATTTATTTAAAAAAAAAGCCTCAAAAGTTTTTTCGTTGAGCCGTTTTCATTCGCACTTTGGCCTTTAAGACCTCTTACTAAAAAAAAGGAGAAAATAACATTTTCTTTAAAAAAAAGACAGCATTGCTACATAATTTAAATGACTGTTCCTTTATTCAAGGGGCTTCCTCGTGTTACTGACAGCAAGGTCACCTGAGAGGGACAAACACAGGCACAGACCAAGTTACAAGGATGTGTCTCATAACTTCTGAAGCACACTGTCCATGGGCCATCACATGGGACATACCGGGAAGTGAATAACAGCCTGACACACACCATTTCACTGTTTCTGAGTTTCACAATGCCAGCACTCAATAAACTACAGAGCCAAAACCCAAGGACAGGGAAAGATACAGAGGGACAGAGAGATTCACATTAAAGACAGTAACAGACAGTTAATTAACTGGGAGGAGGTTGTGGAAATATGGGGAAAAAGACAGGGCAGTGGGACTAACTGGAGAAGTGTGATCTTCGAAAGCAAAATTACAAGAATGAGAACATTGAATAAAGGCATTGTCAGATCAGCTGAAATGGTTTGTTACATCAAATTCTGAATTTGCTTCACAGAACATCACAAACAACATAAACTGGGACAAGATGACAGCCCAGAATGGAGAGCTGTGCAGACCATGCGACTGTATTGCTCAGTAAACTGCACTATCTGCCCAGTATGGAGAGTATTGCAAACTTTACTATCATATGCTAACTATACTCGCAACAGATTATTGCCTACAATGGGAAGATTTGTTGAGTGTATGTGTTCATCAGAAACTGAGGGACAGTGCATGTGTGTGCACGATAGACGTGGTTGAATGTGAACCTCATTGTTTGAGACGGAACGCACATGGAAGAAATTATTTTAAATACGAACGACTGGCAGGCTTTTTGTTAATCAACAGAGAGAGAACGAGAGACGTTTCATGGACAGATAAGGTAAACTGTTTGAGAATGTTAAAATAAAGACATTGCCAGACACAACAGTAATATACTTTGGCGTGCACATGAATGACAGATAGATGGGAGTTTGGTGTGAGTTAGAATCAGATTTCCTTTGGCAGGTTTGAAGCCGGGAGCATCAGCAGCAGATTATTAACTTCATTAAGACGATATTTCATAGCTCAAGGTTCAAACAGCAGATGGAATACATCAGTGAGACATATTCTGGGGTGGTGAGTTTTTCAAGTTAGAAATGGTCAGGGTATGGTGTCAGGAATCAGCTCATGGTCAAAGGGATCTCCCACAGTTGTGACTTGTTTGCTTCAGCCGCAGATATTAGCCAGGGATGGGATGGAAGTGGAGTTTGTAAACAGAACAGTGGAGAGTGACCTCCATGCTGTTAATATTTAAATAACAAAGACAATGATACAATAAATTGTAGTTCTCCGCTGAAATTGAGTAGGTCAACATAGAGACTCATGAGTAACACTGCCAGAGCAGAGAGGGACGCAGGAATTTAACACCTTCCTTGATGTAGTTAGTAGTGGTCTGTAGAGTGAATATCTGGATTGAGAGTTTCAACAGGAAAATAATAGTGACAAGAGGTGTAGTCTATATGAAAGAACAGTAATACAGTCATAACCGGTTTATAGAAAAACAAATCTGGACAGTGACACTTACCAGGAACACCAACGATAGCCAGGAAAGGATAATAAAAATATTGAATAATGAGAAGAGCGTAATAGATCCGTGATGATAATGACCACCAATAAAATACAGAAAGATACCAAACGTAATTGGATAAACTCCTGTCTATTTTTGGAACGTGCCAGTCTAATGTTCCCAGATTCGGATACATTTTTGGAACATTCCAATCTAATGTTCTCAGATTCTGATCTCTCCGCCCCGCTCTCTCCAAATCTGCCGATCCCTGTCAGCGCTGTCGGTGTAGCTCCCACTCATGTTATGGGTTAACACATTGAACGGCGTCCATTTATCATTAAAAGATGGAAACCCTCCACTCGGATAATTAGAATCCATAGAGATTGGCATTAATCACAGTCACGGAACAAACACTGGGAAACTGAGCAAAGGCTACGACAACGGATGAATGGGCACCACACAACAATCAACAGACAGGAGTGTTCCCTTCCAATTGGGGAATACTTCAGTGGTCCAGGACATTAAACCTCGGAGCTTCTGGTGACCATCCTTCAAGGTGGACTTCGGGACAGGCAGCAGTGGCCGAGCAGAGGCTGATAACTATTTTCAGTACCCATAGGGAGGGCCTCAACCGGAACTTGGGTTCATGTCATATTACCGTTGACAACCATTGCACTGTATACACACACACACACACACACACACACACACACACACACACACACACACACTCTCTCTTATACACACACATGCACACAGACACGCACACCGACACTCACACACACCCTTACAGACGCCCACACTCAGACAGGCATCCGATCAGAGATTTAGACCACTCTGCACTCATGCACACACATATACACTCTTTCTCTCTGATACTCAAACCACCCCCCATCCTAGCCATGCACACACACTCCCACACTCACACATGCACCCCTCACAGACTTAAGAAACTCTACATCACTCACACACATATACACTCCCTCTCACACTCACAACCCCCAACCAAGCCAAACACACACACACACACAAACAGACAAAGACCCACATGCACACATATATTTTGTGGGGTGAATTTGTACTTGCAGAGTTACATTGTACTTTGCTCAAAAACTACATGAATTCATGTAAATCTCTGAGCTCAAAAACTGCATGAATTCATGTAAAACTCTGTAATCTCACTTTTCAGATTAGAATCCATCTAGAAACATCATGGTATAGACAGAGAACACAGGGGGCGAACACCTTCAAGGTATTGTCTAGCTGTCACTCAATGTTACAGCTAACCTGAGAATACAACTTTAAAAGAAAAAGGTTTTGTGATTTACACATGAAAGAAGTGAAACTATCATGGTATTCGAACAGATGAAAGACACAAGAGACAATCAAGGTATTTTCCAATGGATAATTTCAGTTACATCAATCACCCTGTAAATTTTTGCTATAAATTCTGTGCCTTAGAAATGTGTCCTCCACTATCACCTGATGAAGGAGCGGCGCTCCGAAAGCTAGTGTGCTTCCAATTAAACCTATTGGACTATATCCTGGTACTGTGTGATATTTAACTTTGTACACCCCAGTCAAACACTGGCATCACCAATTCATGACTAAACAAACAGGCTCAGGTGAACCAGCTCCACACATCACTTTTCATATCACTATAAAAGGGAACATTTACGGGGTTTGGATGGAATGGATGAGGGTTGCTGAGGGATGGACAATAAATCTTTAAACCTTTTAAATCTTTTTTTAACTTGTATATGAGAGTATTAACAAGACACTACAGGGGTCTATATATGTTCCGGTCTGTTTATGAAAGGAGGCAATTACAAAATAACAGATCGGCTGCATGAAAAAAAAACTCAGGTGGGTAAGTTTGTAGATACCTCAACACAAAGTGCGGTACTTTTTGACCAGTGTGAGGCTACTCCTGGTTTTAAGTGCCCTGTTGTCAAGTCCTTTCATAACCTTGAGACAGAGCAATGAGACTGCTGCTCAGGAACAGGCCGAAGCAATTCTGTCCCTATGGACCTATTACAGAGAGATAGGAGAAGGCCATTCAGATCATATTAGCCTGTTGCTACTTAAAAAGGTGGAAATCTAGAATATTGGCACATTTAGCCAACAGAATCATTCAAAACAAAGAGCTGTATCGCTGCAGCTGTATGATGGGTTACTGAGATAGCACCTCGAGTACATTGTGTTGTTTATGTTTCGGTAACTGACAAGGCATGGACCTCCATCAGATACAGTTTACCAGTTGCTCATAATTCATGGGCTGCTGTGTCATTTAATGTCTCGGGTCTGTTACACAGGGCCACGAGGAGCCCATTCAGCCTCTCGAGCCTGTTCCAGAGGGACTGGAAGCGTTTATTTAACTTTCAAGTCTGTTACGCATAGATATTAGTTTTAAATTAGTTTTGGAATACAAAAGACGTAATGTAAATATTAAAGTTCTAACTTTGAACAAGGCCAATTTTGAAAGTGTTATGCAGACCTGTGAAAGGCTGATTGCAATAACCTATTCACAGGTAAAGGGGTTGTTGGAAAATGCAAGGCCATTAAACTGGGTTTCAGAGAGTCCAGTGCCAACGTGTTCCTATTAGTGAGAGGGGAAAGGCTGGTGGGTGCAGGGAGTGCTGGATGGCTAGATATATTGATGTCCTGGTCAAGGTAAGGACGGAGGCATATGTCAGGTAAACACAGCTGAGATCAAGTGAATCCCGAGAGGTGTATAAGGGCAACAAGTGTATAGTCAATGGGGAAATCTGGCCAGAAAAATGAGGACAAGGGATGGCTTTAGAAATAGGGTTAATGAGGCATTGAAGAAATTCTATACATCCTTCTATGGGAAAAGATTAACTCGGGAGAGAATATGGCCCCTTAAAGATCAGTCAGGCTACCTATGTATGGAACCACATATACATAGGTTGGAGAGATACTAAACAAGCATTTATCCTCAGTATTTAATGTGGAGGATGATACAAGAGTGAGAGAATGAAGAAATATATAGTGATACCTTGAAAAGTGTCTATATTACAAGGAGGCGTTGGACATTTTAAAACACATAAAGGTGAACAAATCCCTGGAACCTGAACAGTTGTATCCCAGATACTTTTGGGAAGCTAGGACATCGATTGCTCAGCATTTTGCTGATATATTTGTAACATTGATTTCCACAGGTGAGGTGTCAAAAGACTGGAGGGCTGCTAACATAGTGTCATTATTTAAGAAAGTAAGGAAAAACATGTAACTATAGATCAATGAGCCTGACGCTAATGGTGACTAAATTGTTGGAGAAGATTTCGAGGAAAAGGATCGACATGCATTTGGAAAGACAAGGACAGAAGAGGGCTTTGTACATTGGAGATCACGTCTCAGTGACTCGGTGGAATCTTTTGAGGAAGTGATGAAGATGATTGATAAAGACAGGACAGTGGATGTTGTCTTTATGGAAATCAGTAAGAAAACCAAAATATTCTACATGTTAGACCGGTAGCAAGGTCAGACTGTCTGGGATCCAGGGAGAGTTCGCCATTTAGATCCAACATTTTCTTGAATATTGGAGACAGGGCGTGATAGTGGACATTTGTTCATTAAACATGGAGACCTGTGACCAGTGGCGTGCCGCCACGTTCAATAGGGGGTCCACTGCCTTTTGTTACTTAAACAAATCATTTGCATTTGGGTATATGATGTATGATCAGTACGTTTGCAGATAATACCGAATTTGTTGGTGTAGTCGACAGTGAAGAATGATCTGTCAGATTATAATGGGACCTTGTTGAGGTGAACCGAGGAGTGGCAGATGGAGTTTATTTTAGTTAAATGTGAGGTGTTGCATTTTGGCAAGACACATCAAGGCAAGACAAAAAGGTAGGGTCCTATCGAAATCTGCCAATCAGGGAGAACTCCATCGAAATTATCGAATCCCTACAGTGAGGAAACAGCCTATTCAACCCATCGAGGCCACACCGAACCTCTAAACAGTATTCCACTGGACAAACCCCTACCCTAAACCTCTGATCCTGCATTTCCCATGGCTAATCCACCTCCACTACCATGCCTCGGTACTTTAGCATGGCCAATCTACCCTTATCTGTATATTAGATTAGATTAGATTACTTACAGTGTGGAAACAGGCCCTTCGGCCCAACAAGTCCACACCGACCCGCCGAAGCGCAACCCACCCATACCCCTACATATACCCCTTACCTAACACTACGTGCAATTGAGCATGGCCAATTCACCTGACCCGCACATCTTTGGACTGTGGGAGGAAACCGGAGCACCCGGAGGAAACCCACGCAGACACGGGGAGAACGTGCAAACTCCACACAGTCAGTCGCCTGAGGTGGGAATTGAACCCAGGTCCCTGGCGCTGTGAGGCAGCAGTGCTAACCACTGTGCCACCGTGCCGCCCTTAACTGTGCCACCGTGCCGCCCTTTATACTTTCAGAGGAAAACATAACATCCGGAGGAAACTCATGCAGACACGGGGAGAATGTGCAAACTCCGTGCAGGCAGTCATTCAAGGATGGAGTTAAACCCAGATCGCTGTGCTCTGAGGTAGCAATGTTAGCCACTGAGCTACTGTGTAACCTGGTGGTGCAGGTTCTCCTTTCCTTGAAAGTGCCGCCACAGGTAGACAGCGTAGTGAAGAAGGCACTTGGTGATCATCCCTTTATTGGTGCGTCCTTTGAGTCTAAACGTTTGCAAGACATGTTACATTTGTACAGGACATTGGTTTGGCCACTTTTGTAATATTACCTTTAATTCTGGTCTCCCTGCTGTCGGAAAGATGTTGTCAAACTTGAAAGGGTGTAGAAGAGATTTAATAGAATGTTGCAGGTGTTGGAGGGTTAGAGTTGCAGGGAGAGTTTGAATAGGCTGGGGCTATTTTCAAGTGTTGAGGCTAAGGGGAGACGTTAAAGAGGTTTATAAAATCATGAGGGGCATAGATAAGGTAAACAGTCAATGTCTTTTACACAGAATAGAACATCGAGCATAGAACATAGAACAATACAGCACAGAACAGGCCCTTCGGCCCACGATGTTGTGCCGAACATCTATCCTAGATTAAGCACCCATCCATGTAACTATCCAATTGCCGCTTAAAGGTCGCCAATGATTCTGACTCTACCACTCCCACGGGCAGCGCATTCCATGCCCCCACCACTCTCTGGGTAAAGAACCCACCCCTGACATCTCCCCTATACCTTCCACCCTTCACCTTAAATTTATGCCCCTTTGTAACACTCTGTTGTACCCGGGGAAAAATTTTCTGACTGTCTACTCTATCTATTCCTCTGATCACCTTATAAACCTCTATCAAGTCACCCATCATCCTTCGCCGTTCCAACGAGAAAAGGCCGAGAACGCTCAATCTATCCTCGTACGACCTATTCTCCATTCCAGGCAACATCCTGCTAAATCTTCTCTGCACCCTCTCCAAAGCTTCCACATCTTTCCGAAAGTGAGGCGACCAGAACTGCACACAGTACTCCAAATGTGCCCTAACCAAAGTACAGCTGCAACATCACTTCACGACTATTGAATTGAATCCCTCTGCTAATGAACGCTAATAGAACATAGGCTATCTTACAAGCTCTATCCACCTGAGTGGCAACTTCCAAAGATCTATGTACATAGACCCCAAGATCCCTCTGTTCCTCCACCTGACTGAGAACCCAACCGTTAACCCTGTATTCCGCATTCTTATTTGTTCTTCCAAAATGGACAACCTCACACTTGGCAGGGTTGAACTCCACCTGCCACTCCTCAGCCCAGCTCTGCATCATATCTAAGTTCCTTTGCAGCCGACAACAGCCCTCCTCACTGTCCACAACTCCACCAATCTTCGTATCATCTGCAAATTTACTGACACACCCTTCGACTCCCTCATCCAAGTCATTAATAAAAATTACAAACAGCAGAGGACCGAGAACTGATCCCTGCGGAACTCCACTTGTAACTGAGCTCCAGGCTGAATATTTACCATCTACCACCACACTCTGACTTCGACCGGTTAGCCAATTTACTATCCAATTGGCCAAATCTCCCTCTATCCCATGCCTCCTGACTATCCGCATAAGCCTACCATGGGGAACCTTATCAAATGCCTTACTAAAATCCATGTACACTACATCCACTGCTCTACCCTCATCCACATGCTTGGTCATCTCCTGAAAGAATTCAATAAGACTTGTAAGGCAAGCCCTACCCTTCACAAATCCGTGCTGGCTGTCCCTGATCAAGCAGTGTCTTTCCAGATACTCATAAATCCTATCCCTCAGTACCCTTTCCATTACTTTGCCTACCACAGAAGTAAGACTAACTGGCCTGTAATTCCCGGGGATATCCTTATTCCCTTTTTTGAACAGGGGCACAACATTCGCTACTCTCCAGTCCCCTGGTACCATCCCCGTTGACAGTGAAGACGAAAAGATCATTGCCAACAGTACTGCAATTTCCTCTCATGCTTCCCACATAATCCTAGGATATATCCCGTCAGGCCCGGGGGATTTGTCTCTCCTCAAGTTGTTCAAAATGTCCAACACATCTTCCTTCCTAACAATTATCTCTTCTAGCTTACCAGTCCGTTTCACACTCTCCTCTTCAACAATACGGTCCCTCTCGTTCGTAAATACTGAAGAGAAGTACTTGTTCAAGACCTCTCCTATCTCTTCCGACTCAATACACAATCTCCCACTACTGTCCTTGATCGGACCTATCCTCGTTCTCGTCATTCTCATGTTTCTCACATACGCATAAAATGTCTTGGGGTTATCCCTGATCCTATCCGCCAAGGATTTTTCATGCCCTCTCTTAGCTCTCCTAATCCCTTTCTTCAGGTCCCTTCTGGCTGTACTGTATCCCTCCACTGCTTTGACTGAACCCTGTTTCCTCAACCTTATGTAAGCCTCCTTCTTCCTCTTTACTAGACATTCAACCTCCCTCGTCAACCAAGGCTCCCTCACACGACCATTTCTTTCCTGCCTGACAGGTAGATACATATCAAGGACGCGTCGTATCTGCTCCTTGAAAAAGTTCCACATTTCCACCACATCCTTCCCTGACAGCCTATGCTCCCAACTTATGCTCCTCAAATCCAGTCTTACAGCATCGTAATTGCCCTTCCCCCAATTGTAAAATCTACCCTGTTGTACGCACCTATCTCTCTCCATAACCAAGGTGAAAGTCACAGAATTGTGGTCACCATCACCAAAATGTTCACCCACTAACAAGCCCATCACTTGTCCCGGTTCATTACAGAGTACCAAATCCAATATGGCCTTCCCTCTGGTTGGACAATCTACATACTGAGTTAGGAAAGCTTCCTGGACACACTGCACAAACACCGCCCCATCCAATCTACTTGATCTAAAAAGCTTCCAATCAATATTTGGGAAGTTGAAGTCGCCCATGACTGCGACCCTGTGGCTTCTGCACCTTTCCAAAATCTGTTTCCCAATCTGTTCCTCCACATCTCTGCTGCTATTGGGGAGCCTATAGTAAACACCCAACAAGGTGACTGCACCTTTCCTATTTCTGACTTCAATCCATACTACCTCCAAAGGCAGATCCCCCTCAAACTTCCTTTCTGCAGCCGTTATACCATTTCCATTTAGCAATGCCACACCCCCTCCTTTTTTACCACTCTCCCTAATCTTACTGAAACATCTGTTACCAGGAACCTCCAACAACCATTCCTGTCCCTCTTCTATCCACGTTTCCGTGATGGCCACAACGTCATAGTCCCAGGTACCAATCCATGCCTTAAGTTCCCCGACCTTATTTCTGTTACTTCTTGCGTTGAAGTATATGCACTTGAGCCCATCTCTGTGTCTGCAAGTATTCCCTGTCAGTGCTACCTTCTCCACAGCCTCCCTACATTCTTGGACATCCTGAAACACAGCTAGCTTACTTGCTGGACTACAAGTCCGGATCCCATCCCCCTGCCAAATTAGTTTAAACCCCCCCGAAGATGCTAGCAAACCTACCCCCCAGGATATTGGTGCCCTTCTGGTTCAGGTGCAACTCGTCCTGTTTGTAACGGTCCCACCTTCCCCAGAATGCAGTCCAATTGTCCAAATACCTGAAGCCCTCCCTCCTACACCATCCTTGCAGCCACGTGTTCAACTGCACTCTCTCCCTATTCCTTGCCTCACTGTCACGTGGCACCGGCAACAACCCAGAGATGACGACTCTGTCTGTCCTAGCTTTTAGCTTCCAGCCTAACTCCCTGAGTTCTTGAATGACCTCCCCACCCCTCGTCCTACCTATGTCGTTGGTGCCAACGTGTACCACGACTTCTGGCTGCACACCCTCCCCCTTAAGAATTCTGAAGACACAGTCCGAGACGTCTCCGACCCTGGCACCCGGGAGACAACAAACCATCCAAGAGTCTCGCCCATGTCCACAGAACCGCCTGTCCGTCCCTCTAAATAGAGAGTCTCCTATAACTAGCGCGCTCCTGATCTCCCCCTTTCCCTTCTTAGTCTCAGAGCCAGTCCTCACGCCACAGACCCCTTCACTGCAGCTTACACCTGCAAGGCTGTCCCCCCCAACAGTTTCCAAAGCTGTATACCTATTTTTTAGGGGAACGACCACAGGGGAACCCTGCACTGCCTGCTTCTTCCCCTTCCCACCTCTAACTGTTACCCAGCTACCTCTGTTCTCTGGCGTAACTATGTCCCTGTAGCTTCTATCAATCACCCTCTCAGCCTCTCGAATAATCCTCAGTTCATCCAACTCCAGTTACAGTTCCCTAACGTGTTCGGTGAGGAGCAGGATCTGACTGCATTTCCTGCAGACGAAATTGGCAGGAGTATCGATGGTCACCCCTACCTCAAACATCCTGCAGGAGGAACATTCCACCGCCCGTGCTGCCATGACTGTACACTGTCTCCAAACACTGAGTCAATAACACCGATTCTCTTACCAGTGGACTTTAAAGTTAGGTTAGAGGAGGAGGGTGGGACAAATGCCCGACGAATTAGGGCCTGGGGTCTAGAACACACCCAATAAAATACTAATCACTTACCTTCCCGACCAGCTCTGCGCTCCAACTTCACTTCCGCTGCTCCCACTCAAATGACCGCTGTTGTTAAAGGGAGAGTATTGAAACTCACTATTCTCCTTCCCGGCTGCCCCTCTGCTGGCCGTCACTTCCTCTGCTGCTCCCGCTCTTTCTGTGAAGAGAGAGAAAAAAAACACCGCTGCCCGCTACTGGTAAGTAATTTTAAAACAAACTGTCTTACCTTAGCTGTAGTCTCCCGGGTTCGCTTTTACTCGGCCGCTGCTCCCACTCAAATGACCGAAGGGCTTATGCCCGAAACGTCGAATCTCCTGTGCCTTGGATGCTGCCTGACCTGCTGCACTTTTCCAGCAACACATTTTCAGCTCTGATCTCCAGCATCTGCAGAACTCACTTTCTCCACAAGTTAAAGAACAAAATTCGTCTTGCTGCAATCCAGAAATTATTGGTGAAGAGTTTTTGGCAATTGATTGTGGAGGCTATTTGCAGGTAAAGGGATGTCAGGCAGATTGGAAGCTTTCAAAAGAGTGATAAAATGAGAGTTCAGGGACACCATATTTCTGTTAGTGTGAAGGACAATGCTGACACAAGTAGGATACACTGGATGACTGGGGGTATTGAGACTCTGGTCAACAAAAAGGGGGCACATGTCACATATAGGCAGCTGGATTAAGGCAATCCATTGAAGAACACAGCGGGTGGAGTAATTCACTTAAGAGGGAAATCAGGAGGGCATAAAGGGGACCACAAAAAGCATTGGCAGATGAGGCTGAGGGAAATCCAAAGAGATTCTTCAAGTATATTCTTCAGGAGATTAACTAGAGGAAGTGGGGCCATGACGATGAATGGGGCCATCCAAGTGTGGAAACAGAGGAGATGGGTGAGATCCTGAACAAAAATTTCATGTTTGAACTTAACTTGGAGAAATACTGGGGAAGTCAGGGAATAAGGAACAGTGACGTCTTCAAAAGACTCCACTTAACAGAAAAGGAGATACTGAAGGTTCTATAATGTATATAAGATGGACAAATCCTTGGGAACTAATCAAGTATATCCCAGGATATTGCGGGAAGCTCAGGCTGAAATTGTGGGGTCCCATAAAGAGATATTTCTATCACTGATAGCCATGGGTGATGAGCTGGAAGCCTGGAGGGTGGCTAAGGTTGTGCAAGTGTTTAGGAAAGGCTGCAAGGGAAAGTCAGGGACATCAACACCAATTAGTTTGATGTCAGCGATGCAGACATTGTTGGAAGCAATTCTGCGGGACAGAAGTTACATGCATTTGCAACAACAAGGATTGATTAGGGATAATCAGCACAGCTTTGGAACGCTGCATAGAATTCTGATCATCCTGATCTGGGAAGCATTTCCTGAAAGTGCAAATGGAGCAAAGAGTGACGAAGATGTTACTGATACTGGAAGGTTTGACAGAAACGAAGAGGCTGGATAAGCTGGAAAGCAACATGGGGGAATGAGATAGATTTGGCAGATAAGGTTAAGTAGAATGCGAAGAATTTTCTACAACACACAAGTACAAAAAAGCAACTGGAGAGACACTTGGGCTCCTCAATGATCAGTGAGGCCATCCAAGTGTCGAACCACAGGAGGTGGGAGAGAGCCTAAATAAGCGTTTCATGTCAGAATGTACTGTGGACAAAGACGAGGAAACAAAGGGAAAGAAACAGTGATGGCTTGTAAAGAGTCGCCATGACAGAAGAGGTGGTGCTGGAGGTCTTAGAACACAAAGGTAGAGAAAACCCTAGGTCCTGAACAAGTGTATACCAGAACATTGTAGCAAAGTAGTAGCAGGGACACAAGCAGAAATATTTATATCATTGTCCTTCACATTTCCACTGGGTGTAGGAGGCTGAGGGGTGACCTTATAAAGTTTATAAAACCACGAGGGGTACAGGTAGTCAATGTCTTTACCCCAGGGTAGTGGAGTCCATAACGAGATGGGATTGAACTGCAGAAGGATAAGGTGTTAGCAATTCTGGAAAGTGAAATAAAAGTCCCCTGGGCCAGATGGGATTTATTCTTGGCTTCTCCGGGAGGCCAGGAAGGAGATTGCTGAGCCTTTGGCTTGGACCTTTATGCCGTCATTGCCTTCAGGAATAGTGTCAGAAGGTTGGAGGACAGCAAATGTTGTCCCCTTGACCAAGAATGGGAATAGAGACGACACTGGTAATTATAGAGCTGTGAGCCTTACTTTGATTCTGGGAAAAAGTGTTGGAAAGGCTTGTAAAAGCTAGCATTTATAATCATCTGGAGATGAATACGTTGATGAGGGATACTCAGCACGGTTTTGTGAAGGGCAGGCCATGCCTCACAAACCTTGTTGATTTCTTTGAGGTGACCAAACAGGTGAATGTGGGTAAAGCAGAACTTGTTGGTGCAGATCAGCAGAGAGATTACTGTGTCCATATACATGGATCGCTGAAAGTTGCCACCGAGTTTGATAGGGTTCTCAAGAAGGCTTTCACCATGTGAGCTTTTATTGGTACAGGGACTGAGTTTCGGTACCATGTGACAATGCTGCAGCTGTACAAAACTCTGGTGCGGCTGCATTTGGAGAGTTGCCTATGGTCCAGGTCACCGCATTAGAAGAAGGGTGTTGAAATATTTGGAAAGGGTTCCGAGGAGTTTTACTACGATGTTACCTGGTACGGAGGGAAGGTGTCATGAGGAAGGCTGAGGTACTTGAATCTGTTTTTGTTTGAGAGAAGAGTTTAAGGCCAATTAATTGAGATATATAAGATAATCAGAGGGTGACATGGGTTGGACAGTCTGAGCCTTTTCCCTCGGATGGCGATGCCTAGCAAGAGGGCAAATAGCTTTAAATTGAGGTAGCAATTAATATTACTATTAATTAATAGATATGGGACAGATGTCAGAGGTAGGTCCTTTACTCAGAATAGTCAGGGCATGGAATGCATGGCCTGAAACAGTGGTAGACTCGCCAACGTTAAGGGCATTTAAATGATCATTGGATAGGCATATGGTTGAGATTGGACTAGGGAAGGTCAGATGGACTTCAGATTGGCTCCACAGGTTGGCGCACATTGAGGGCCGAAGGGCCTGTACTGCAATGTCATATTCTATGTTCTGGAGGGCATAAGTAGGAGATGGGAGAGGAAAAAACTTAAAAGGGTTTGGAGGAGAAGATTTTCCACACAGAGTATGGTGCAGGTAAGGAATGGGTTTCGAGGGGAAGTGGTAGAGAAACGTACAATAACAACACGTAAAAGACATTTGGGCAGGTACATGGAGAGGAGAGGGTTTGAAGGGATATGGGTCAAGTGCAGGGAAACGCGACTCGTTCAGGGACTCTGGTCAGCATTGACTAGTTGGATCGAAGGAACTGTTTCCGTGCTGCAAGACCCTGTCTCCTGTTATTGGAGGAGGAGACTACTGAGATAAGGCACGTTATAGACACTGAAACAAGTTACAGCGATAGGGATGGTAGTTTGGAATGCAGTACAATTCAAGTATGTCGAGGGAGTATAGGGATGGGAGGAGGTTACCAGGACAGGAACTGTTATAGGAGTTACAAATTATTGAAGACAAGAGTCACCAAGACATGCCATAGATAGATTTTGCAGAGTAGTGAGTCTTAACACAACAGAACTTACTTTAGGGGTCTTGGTTGAGCCAGGGGTCTGTCTGTACTGCGTTCCCCCTCCAGCACTGTATCTATGTCGTGATTTGTTAGCCGATGATTGGAGCTCTGTCTTTGCTCTCTGCTCTGTGCACTGTGAGTGACCTTACCTCACTGCAGGATTTATTTAAGACTCCAAATCTCCCTTCCCTTTGTCTCCCTGGCTGATCAACCATCTTCAATGTGGCGATGGACGAGGCACTCAGCAGCTGGGAAGTCTATTGAGTCAGGCCCTTCCTAATTTCAACAGGAGTCAGAGGAATAGACAGTGTGGGAAATCAGACTGATCCCGTGAGGGAAACACATGGAGAATGGCGCTAAGTCCAACAGAGATCTGAAAAACCCCGTCTCCATCCCCGGCCTGTGCTGCTGTGTCTCTCTGGAGTGAAGACTTCAATTGGCTCAGGATCTGGAGTAGCTGCAAGAGTGAGAGACACTGACAGAGGTGGCAATTAGAACGTCACAGAGAGGGATACCACATGGAGAGAGTCTGAGTGATATCACCAGAGTGCGGGAAGATTTCATAATGAAACAATCAACTACACTGGCACCACCCCCCACCTTTTCCTCCGCTACATCGATGACTGTATCGGCGCTGCCTCGTGCTCCCACGAGGAGGTTGAACAGTTCATCAACTTTACTAACACCTTCCATCCCGACCTGAAATTCACCTGGACTGTCTCAGACTCCTCCCTCCCCTTCCTAGACCTTTCCATTTCTATCTCGGGCGACCGACTCAACACAGACATCTATTATAAACCGACTGACTCCCACAGCTACCTGGACTACACCTCCTCCCACCCTGCCCCCTGTAAAAACGCCATCCCATATTCCCAATTCCTTCGTCTCCGCCGCATCTGCTCCCAGGAGGACCAATTCCAACACCGCACAGCCCAGATGGCCTCCTTCTTCAAGGACCGCAGATTCCCCCCAGACGTGATCGACGATGCCCTCCACCGCATCTCCTCCACTTCCCGCTCCTCCGCCCTTGAGCCCCGCTCCTCCAACCGCCACCAAGACAGAACCCCACTGGTTCTCACCTACCACCCCACCAACCTCCGCATACAACGTATCATCCGCCGCCATTTCCGCCACCTCCAAACGGACCCCACCACCAAGGATATATTTCCCTCCCCTCTCCTATCAGCGTTCCGCAAGGACCACTCCCTTCGTGACTCCCTCGTCAGATCCACACCCCCCACCAACCCAACCTCCACCCCCGGCACCTTCCCCTGCAACCGCAGGAAATGTAAAACTTGCGCCCACACCTCCACACTCACTTCCCTCCAAGGCCCCAAGGGATCCTTCCATATCCGCCACAAGTTCACCTGTACCTCCACACACATCATCTATTGTATCCGCTGCACCCGATGTGGCCTCCTCTATATTGGTGAGACAGGCCGCTTACTTGCGGAACGCTTCAGAGAACACCTCTGGGCCGCCCGGACCAACCAACCCAATCACCCCGTGGCTCAACACTTTAACTCTCCCTCCCACTCCACCGAGGACATGCAGGTCCTTGGACTCCTCCACGGCAGAACACAACTACACGACGGCTGGAGGAGGAGCGCCTCATCTTCCGCCTGGGAACCCTCCAACCACAAGGTATGAATTCAGATTTCTCCAGTTTCCTCATTTCCCCTCCCCCCACCTTGTCTCAGTCGGTTCCCTCAACTCAGCACCGCCCTCCTAACCTGCAATCCTCTTCCTGACCTCTCCGCCCCCACCCCACTCCGGCCTATCACCCTCACCTTGACCTCCTTCCACCTATCCCACCTCCATCGCCCCTCCCCCTAGTCCCTCCTCCCTACCTTTTATCTTAGCCTGCTTGGCTCTCTCTCTCTTATTCCTGATGAAGGGCTTATGCTCGAAACGTCGAATTCTCTATTCCTGAGATGCTGCCTGGCCTGCTGTGCTTTGACCAGCAACACATTTGCAGCTTACTACTTAATCATGTAGGAAGAGCAGGTTTAGCTTCCTGATGCCCTGGTATCAGTGCTCAGGAATGAGCAACCTTTGAGCAGGTGAAGTGATGGCCTCATGGTATTACTGCGAGAGCATGTATCCGAAACCTCACCCAATGTTCAGTGGAGGCAGGTTTAAACCCACCATCAGAAATGGTGGAATTTGCAATCATCATTTTTAAAATAAAATTGCAATTAACAATCCATGAATAAGTATGAAATCATTGCTGATGTCCAAAACAATGTTTGTTCATCAAAAATACACTAAGGGACATCTGCCATCCTCACTTGGTCTGTACGATATCCCCACAGCAAAGTGTTTGCCTCTGAAATGGCCGAGCAAGTTACTCAGCTCAAGGGCAGCGAGGGCTGGGCAGGAAAGACTGGTCAGTCAGAGACACCCACATCCCATACCTGAGTTTAAAAATAAACCATTTGGATGGTCCCACTGGAACCGTGCTGTGCCCAGGCTCGTGGACAGTCACGCCAGTAGGTTTAGGGATAGGGCTTTCAACTGAGAGAGAGGATGCAGGGACAGTGTTCAGGTGAAAGGAGCTTTCCAAATCCAAATAGAAAAGGTGAAGCTTTGGAATAGCATGGGGATGTGGCTGAAGACAAGCGGAAAGGAACAGGATGGGACCAAGTTTAACTAAAAATGTACGTCAGCGAATCAATTTGTGACAGGAAATTGTCGGAAACAGTAAATTAAGTTTTTTTTTGAGAAATGGACAAAGTGTCTGACATAAGGTAGATGGAGTTGTGTCCCAGAGATAAAAGAGAGTTAGATACCAGGGTGACGTGGTCACAGGGTGAAAAAAGGTGGACATAAATATTCAATGGTTCACAACCTTGGTCAAACTCAGGCAAAGAGGGCAACGCTGACAATAATTGATAACAAAGGCATTACAGAGAAAGCATTTGGCCGCAGAGCATGAAGTCGAGTCCTTCTGAATGCAAATTCTGGCTACTACTTGCCAAGGACACAAGCAGCAGAACAGTTTTAGGCCACTGAACAGTATTTCATTGCTCATCACTGCATTAAACAGGAACTCATTGGAATTTTTAATAAAGGCCTTAAGAAAAATTGAGTGAACATTCAAAATTCGCATAATCTTGACAATCACACTGACAACAGTGATATTTGAAGGGAAGTTCAGAAAATTGTTTTCACTGTTTCTTTAAATAACACGTTGTGCAACTGGCTAGGGATGTAACTATGTCAGATCGACCGTTGTGAGATGAAAGATAGTGAATGAGTAATGTCACCTGGAGAGATCCTCTGGGAAATTGTGATAAAGTGCATTTTAAAGAAATATAAAATTTTAAAGTGAATCACAGAAAGGACAAGCTACAACTAAAAACAAAAATTGCCAATTCCATGAGTTTGAGAGGAGAACTGACAAAGGTAAACATGCTAAACAGACTGAAACATGTGTATGTGTAAATGAACAGTGGTAAACATTTGAAGGAACAGTGTAAATCACTCAACAAAAGGATATTCCATTGAAACAGACAAAATCTTAACAAGAAACTCACACCTGTCCCTCACTCAGGACAAAATGGATCACATTAGATTATGAGGCTGAGAAGATCACCACAAAGTACTTAAAATCCTGAAGTGCGAGTGTGCTTTAGGAGTAAGTTTTAAAGGGATTGCAAAGGTTCTGCTCGCAGGAGGAGGGCAGTTGGCAGAGGAATCCCTGTGAGGGTGTAATGTCACAATAGGAACAGGGAGAGGTGAAGGTGCTGGAGGTGGTGAGAGTGTTACAGAGAGTGGTCAGGGCCTGAATGTATTTCAAACTAAGTCCGGATTGTTGCAGCTGGAGGGATTTGCAGAAGTAGGGAGGGACATATGTATTTTTATTTATTCATTTATGGGATGTGGGTGTCACTGCCTGGACTAACATTCTTTGACCCCACTCTTAATTACCCAGAGGGCAGCTCAGAGTCAGCCCTCTTGCTGTCTGGAGTCACATGTTGACCAGACCAGGTGAGAATATTTGGTGTCCTTCCCTAAAGGAGATCAGTGAACCTGATGAGTTCTTCCTACTGATCAGCAATGCATTTATGGTGGCCTCGCCAATGTCTTGTACAGATACAACATGACATCCCAACTCCTACACTCAAAGCCCTGTCCAATGAAGGTAACCATTCCAAATGCCTGCTTCACCAGCCTGCCTGCCTGTAATGCAACTTTCAAAGAACTGTGTACCTGCATCCCGGTGTCTCTGACTGACAACACCTCCCAGGGCCCGAACGTCAGCTGTACAAGTCCCACCCTGGTTTGTTTCACCAAAGTGGAACACTTCACATTTATCTAATTAATATATCATAGATAACCTTCTTCACTTTCCACTTTACCACCAATTCCAGTGTCACCCCAAACCTTACTTACAAGGAAACCAATATTCCCTTCCAAACCATTTACCCAAATGACAAACAACAGGAGACCCACTCCACCGCTGGTTACATGCCTCCAGGCAGAAAACAACATGTCTCCCATCACCCTCTGTCTCCAACCATCAAGTCCAATTTGGATCCAGTTGACTAGCTCCTCCTGAATGCCATATCCTTTTACACTAATCTAAGCTTATTACCCAGTTTCCCACACAGAACGTAGAACACAGAATAGTACAGAATAAGACCCTTCGGCCATGATGTCATGCCAACCTTTTAACCGACTGTAAGATCAAACTAACTTCCATACCCTTCATTTTACTATCATCCATATGCCTATCCAAGAGTCTATTAAATGTCCCGAAAGTATCTAATTTTATTACCACCATTGTCAGTGCATTCCAACCACCTACCATTCTCTATCCTTTTATCTATCCCCATTCACCTTAAAATTACGCCCCTTTGTAATAGCCATTTATGCCATAGGAGAAAAAGTCTCTGACTATTCACTCTCTCTGTGCCTCTCATCATCTTGTTCACCTCTACCACATTGTCCACTCCTTTCTTCACTCCAATGAGAAAAGCCTTATCCCACTCAAACTTTCTTCATAACAAATGCCCTCCATTCCCTGCAGCATCCTGGTAAATCTCCTGTGTACGCTCTCCAAAACTTGCAAATCCTTTCTGTAAAGACGGGACCAAAACTGAACACAATATTCCAAGTGTGTTCTCAACAGGATGCAATAAAGATGCAGTAAAACCTCACGGCTCTTAAAATCAATCCCCTTGCTTGAGGAATCTATGGACATGGACCCCTTAATCTCTCTGATCCTCCACACTGCCAAGCATTCTGCCTTTCACCCTGTATCCAGACAGATAGATTTCCCTGTATCCCAATCATCCTTCTTTTCTTAATGAGCCGTCAACGTATGCTGTCATATCCTCGAAGAATTCAATAAGGTTTGTGAGGCATGACCTGACCCCTCACAAACCCGTGCTGACTGTCTAAAATTTAACTATGGTTTTCCAAGTAGTCATAAATCCTCTCTGTCAGAGTCCTCTCCAATAATCTGCACTTCACAGACATAAGACTAAATCTGTAATTCCCAGAATTCTACCTCAGTAACATGGCCCGGACTCACAAATCTTCCCTCTTCTGCCAGGTTCTCCAAAATGGCACTGGAGGTTGGTGGGGGTTACAGAGACAGGGAGGGATATCAGGACAGGAGGGTTTTGCAGACATTAGGAGTGTTGCAGTGCCGAAAGGAGGATTCAGTAATTGTGAAGTTAAATGTCAATGAATGCATTTGAGGAGGGAGGGAGGGAGAATTGTAGAGAAATGAGAGGTTTCACAGTTTAGTTGTTTTGTTATGCCTGCAAGTGGTTACTGAGTTGGGAAGGGTGTATTTGGTTTTGGTTGCAATTGCAGGAAGACGATGCAAGAAGCTGGAGAGTATGGTGTTTGAACGAGGTAACACAAATGGGAAGAGTTGTCAGGAGTGGAGGTGTTTACAGAGACAGGAATGGTCTGATCTGGAGCAGAGGACCCAGATTGGGAGGAATGTGGGGACTGCAAGTAGTTTGACAGGGAAGGAGGACCATAGACCAACAGGAGGTTACAGAAATGTGGAGAGCTGTAGGGCCTGCAGGAGTTCATGGAGATGGGGAGTTTGGGAGGAATGGATCAGTTTACAGGGGTAAGGATAGTGGTAGGAGTGTGTTGGTTTATACTGACAGGGACTATTTAGGGAATGGAGCAGATTACAGAGATAATGTAGGTTGTATCGGCTGGAAGTAAAAAACACACATATGGAGGGTAGTCGGGACTGAACAGGTTGAGAGATATCGAAATTCTTAGGTTCTGGTGTTATTTAGCCATGGAGGATGTGGAATCGGACAGATTTTCCTGGAGATGAGAACTGGCCGATGGTCTCTCTCTTTTTCAGAATCCCAATCGCCTGGCAAACCAGATTAAGCCCTCCCAGGTAACACTAGCAAATCTCCCTCCCAGGTTGCTAGTACTCCTCTGGTTCAAGTCTAACTCGCTCCCCTTTTCCAGGTCACCTCAACTGCAGAAGAGATCCCAATGATCCAAGACGTAAAAACCGTAACCCCTTCCACCAACTCCTCAGGCAATCATTCATCAGCTTATTTTTCTACTTTCGTATTCACTGGCGAGTGGCACTGGGAGTAATCTGGAGCTCACTGCCCTTGTGGTCCTGCTTTTTAACTTCTTACCTAACTCTCAATACTCACTTGACCAGAACCCACCTAACTGTATCTATCTCATGTGTACTGATGTGCACAATTACCACTGGTTGTTTGTCCTCCCCTTGGAGAAAAGGGCAAAATCTGACCTCTCATTTTTTTTTCTGTCTTCACAGAAAGAGCGGGAGCAGGAGGGGAAGTGACGACGACCAGAGGGGCAGCGGGGAAGGAAAGCAGTGAGTATATAAATCAGGAAGGCAGCTAAACCCGAGATTCTACACCTGTAGTATCTCCCACCCACCCTCCTCCTCTAACCTCCTTAACTACTCTATTTTTTTAAAGTATTTTTTACCAGAGACTGGTTAAAAATTTATTTTGTTTTTTTGTATATATATATATTTTTTTTAGGAAAAGAGTATAGCAGAGAGGTATCAGAACGTATTCTAACTCAAACCTGTACAAAGTAACAAAGTAATTAACTAAGCAAAGATGGCTGGGCAGGTGATGTGCTGCAGCTGTATGATGTGGGAGCTGGCTGCTCCCGTTGTGAATGGCAGTGACCACACCTGCAGCAAGTGTTGGTTGGTGGAAGAACTCCGGATCAGATTTGATGATCTGGAATCTGACCTTCAAACACTGCAGCACATCCAGGAGGGGGAGATTTACCTGGACGCTTTGTTTCAGGAGGCAGTCACACCTGGGAGATTAAGTAATTCACAGTCAGCTAGTGATCAGGCACATCAGAGCGTGACTGTCAGTGAGGCAGGTAGAGGGAACCTGAGTTCAGCAATGGAGTAGCCTCAGCCCTTGACCTTGTCCTACAGCTACGGATGAGGAAAAGGGCTGTGGACAGGAGAGCTGACCATGGCACCATGGTGCAGAAGGCGATTCAAGAGGGGGCAGCAAACAGACAAGTAGTGGTTATAGGGGATTCTATAATTAGGGGGACAGATAGAATCCTCTACAAGCCAGATCGGGAGTCTCGCATGATGTGTTGCCCGCCCGGTGCCAGGGTGCAGGACATCTCCGACCGGCTTGAAAGGATATTGGAGTGGGAGCGGGAGGATCAAGTTGTTGTGGTCCACGTTGGTACTAACAACATAGGCAAGTCGAGGGTGGAGGACCTGTTTGGGGATTACGAAGCGCTAGGCAGGAAATTGAAGTACAGGCCCTCAAGGGTCATAATCTCCGAATTACTGTCCGAGCCACGTGCCAATTGGCACAGGGATAAGAAAATTAGGCAAGTAAACACGTGGCTGAGGGATTGGTGTGGGAAAGAGGGATTCCACTTCATAGGGCATTGGCATCAGTTTTGGAACGGAGGGATCTGTACCGTTGGGATGGTCTCCACCTGAAGCGATCAGGTACCAATGTTCAAGCGAAGAGGATAAATAGGGTGGTCAGTAGGACTTTAAACTTCTGAGTTGGGGGGGGGGAGGGAAAGTGAAAATGACAGGGAGTATGGAGTTAAATGAAAAGATAAGCAACAGGATAGCATATGTGCAGGCGGTTCTAAACTCGAGGCAGACTGGGAATGCAGCAAAAAGGAAGGCTAATTTAGGACATCTTACGACTTCCAATATCTCTAATGATAAAGTTAGCAATTAAGGCACTTTACCTGAATGATCGTAGAATTCATAACAAAGCAGATGAACTAATGGCCCAGATCATAGTGAATGATTATGATGTGGTAGGCGTCACAGAGACGTGCTTACAGAGGGGTTAGGACTGACAGTTAAACCTCCATGGTTTTTCAACTTATCAAAAAGACAGGGAGGTCGGCAGAGGGGGTGGGGTTGTCTTGTTAGTTAACAAAATTAAATCTATGACACTGAATGACATAGCATCAGATGATGTGGAGTCTGTGTGGGTGGAATTGAAGAACCACAAAGGCAAAAAAAAACATAATTGGAGTTGTGTACAGACCTCCTAACCGTGGTCAGGACCAGGGGTGCAACATGTACCAGGAAATAGAGAAGGTGTGTCAGAAAGGGAAGGTCACGGTGATCATGGGAGACTTCAATATGCAGGTGGACTGGGTAAATAATGTTGCCAATGGATCCAAACAAAGGGAATTCATGGAATGCTTACAGGATGGCCTTTTGGAACAACTGGTCATGGAGCCCACAAGGGAGCAGGCTATTCTGGACCTAGTGCTATGTAATGAACCAGACTTTATAAAAGATCTTAAAGTAAGGGAACACTTAGGAAGCAGTGATCATAATATGGTAGAGTTCAGTCTGCGATTTGAAAGAGAGAAGGCAAAATCAGATGTAATGGTATTACAGTTAAATAAAGGTAATTATGAGGGCATGAGAGAGGAACTGACAAAAATAGACTGGAAGCAGAGCCGAGCGGGGAAGACAGTAGAGCAAAAATGGCAGGTGTTTGTGGGTATAATTGAGGACACTGTACAGAGGTTCATCCCAAGAAAAGAAAGATTATCCGGGGAGGGATTAGACAGCCATGGCTGACAAAGAAAGTCAGGAAACGTATTCAAGAAAAAGAGAGATCCTATAAAGTGGCCAAGAGCAGTGGGAAATCAGAAGATTGGGAAGGCTACAAAAACAAACAGAGGACAACAAAGAGAGTAATAAGGAAGTAGAGGATCAAATATGAAGGTAGTCTAGCCAGTAATATTAGAAATGATAGTAAAAGTTTCTTTCAATACATAAGAAACAAACGACAGGCAAAAGTAGACATTGGGCCACTTCAAACTGATGCTGGAAGCCTAGTGATGAGAGATAAGGAAATAGCAGGAGAACTTAACAAGTACTTTGCGTCAGTTTTCACGGTGGAAGACATGAGTAATATCCCAACAATTAAAGGGAGTCTGGGGGCTGACTTGAGTATGGTTGCCGTTACAAAAGAGAAAGTGCTAGAAAAGCTAAAAGTCTTAAAATTGATAAATCTCCTGGCCCCGATGGGATACATCCTAGAGTTCTGAGAGAGGTGGCTGAGGAAATAGCAGAGGCATTGGTTGAGATCTTCCAAGAGTCACTGGAGTCAGGGAAAGTCCCGGATGATTGGAAGATGGCTGTTGTAACCCCCTTGTTCAAAAAAAGATCAAGGTAAAAGATGTAAAATTATAGGCCAATTAGCCTAACCTCCGTTGTTGGTAAAATTCTAGAATCCATCATTAAGGATGAGGTTTCTAAATTCTTGGAAGAGCAGACTCTGATTAGAACAAGTCAACGTGGATTTAGTAATGGGAGGTCATGTCTGACAAACCTGCTGGAATTCTTTGAAGAGGTGTAAAGGCAGTTAGGCCAGGGAAACCCAGTGGATGTGGTATATCTAGTATTCTAAAAGGCCTTTGATAAGGTGCCACACGGGAGGCTGCTGAGCAAGGTGAGGACCCATGGTGTTCGAGGTGAGCTACTGGTATGGATTGAGGATTGGCTGTCTGACAGAAGGCAGTGTGTTGGGATAAAAGGTTCTCTTTCGGAATGGCAGCCGGTGACAAGCGGTATCTCGCAGGGTTCAGTGTTAGGGCCGCTGCTTTTAAAATTATATATTAATGATCTGGATGAAGAGACTGGGGGCATTCTAACAATGTTTGCAGATGATACAATGTTAAGTGGACAGGCAGGTAGTACTGAGGAAGTGGGGAGGCTGTTGAAGGATCTAGACAATTTGGGAGAGCGGTCAAGGAAATGGTTGATGGAATTCAACGTGAGCAAATGCGAGGTCTTGCACTTTGGAAAAAAGAATAAAAGCATAAACTACTTTCTAACGGTGAGAAAATTCATGAAGCCAAAGTACAAAGGGATCTGGGAGTGCTAGTCGAGGAATCTCTAAAGGTAAACATGCAGGTTGAGTCCATGATTAAGAAAGCGAATGCAATGTTGTCATTTATGATCAAGACGGTTGGAATATAAAAGCACCGTTGTGCAACTGAGAATTCATAAAGCTCTGGTTAGGTCCCATTTGGAGTATTGTGTCCAGGTTTGTTCCCCACACCTCAGGAAGGAAATACTGGGACAGCAGCATATCCAGCGGAGATTCACACGGATGATCCCTGGAATGGTTGGTCTAACATACAAGGGACGGCTGATGATCCTGCGATTGTATTCATTGGAGTTTAGAAGATTAAGGGGAGATTTAATAGAAACTTACAAGAAAATACATAGCTTGGAAAGGGTGGATGCTCGGAAATTGTTTGCATTAGGCGAGGAGACTACGATCCGTGGACACAGCCTTAGAATTAGAGAGGGTCAATTCAGAACAGAAATGCGGAGATATTTCTTCAGCCAGGTGGGTTTGTGGAATGCATTGACGCAGAGTGTAGCGGAGGCTGGGATGCTAAATGTCTTCAAGTCAGAGATTGATAAATTCTTGATGTCACAAGGAATTAAGGGCTACGGGAGAATGTGGGTAAGTGGAGTTGAAATGCCCATCAGCCATGATTGAATGGAGGAGTGTACTCATTGGGCCGAATGGCCTTACTTCCACTCCTATGTCTTATGGTCTTATGGTCTTAACTTACCAAAATGCAAAACCTCACAAATATCTAAATTAAAGTTTATCTGCCAGTCCTTGGCTCTTTGATGGTCAACGGTGTCGTTGTGCTCTGAGATAATCTTCTTCACTGTCTACTGCACCATGATTTTTATGTTATCTGTAAACTTACTAAACATGCCTCCGCTATCCCCATCCGAGTCGTTTATATACATGATGAAAAGCAGTGAGCTTAGCACTGATTCTTTCAGCACACCGCTGGCGACAGGACTCCAGTCTGGAAAACAATCAGTTACCTTCAGGACAATTTTGTACCCAAATGGTTAGCTTTCCTGTGTGACCTAACCTTAATAACCTGTCTACCATGGGGAACCTTATTAAACACCTTGCTGTAGTCTGTGTAAACAATATATACGACAGTGCCTTCCTCAGTCTTTTTTGTCACCACTTCACATGACTCAAACACATCAATGCGACATGATTTCCATCACACAAAGCCATGTTGTCTATCCCTAATCAGTCCTTGTCTTTTTAAATGGATGGAAGTCCTATTCCTCAGATCCATCAAACTATGATGGAAACAAGAATGACGAGAGAATTTGCAAACGTGTACATTGATATTTCTATTTGAAAAACATTGTGGAACACACACACACATACACACACTCGTATATATATAGTATTGTTATTTTTTTCTGGTGAAGGTTTGCTCACAACTGTCCTCTTCTGTATGCCATTGCGTGATGCTCTGACCTCCCCCAGTCTGTGTCACATTGCAGACGTTCTGCACTCCCTCTGTCTGCATCCCATTGCAGACACTGTGCTCTCCCCTCTCTGTATCACAAAGCAAACGCTCTCCTCACCCCATCTGTATCCCTTTGCAGCCGCCCAAATCTCCACGTCTGCATTCCATTGCAGAGGCGATGCCGTCGCCCTGTCTGTATTCCACTTCAGATGTCGTAACGTCCCCTGTCTCTATCCCATTGCAGACATACTGCCCTCCCCTGTGTCTATCCCACTGCAGATGTTCTGCCCTTCCCCCGTCACTATCCCATTGCAGATGCTTTGCCCTTCCCCGTCCCTATCCATTGCAGACGCTCTGCCCTCCCCCTGTCTGTGTCCATTGTCCCATCCCCCTTCTGTATACCATTGCAGATGCTCTGTCTCCATTTGGCATCTTATTGAATGACTATCCTGGTGCGTGAGCAAACGGAGCTCCATCCCTTTCATCCAATTGATTGGTATGGATTGTAATTTGTTGATGACATCACACAGATCCCTGAAGAATTCAACTAGTTACAGCTTTCCAAACACAAAATGTGTAAGGACCTCTACTCTGTATTTCCAGACGTACCTCAGGTGTCCCTTGACCACTCGCCCTTTCCATGCCCTTCATCATTTTATAAACTTATAGGAAGTGCAAATGTGACATCAATCAACACCAATGGCTGTGCTCTCAGTCATCCTGAGTCTAAATTCTCAAATTCAGTAGTCATACCTCTTCCTTCTCCATCAAGGCACGATTCCAAAAAGAGTTTAATCAATTTGTTCAGACATATTATGAAACAGCTCTGTGGGCTTTAAAACTGGAATTTTCGGGCCAATGATAGGGACCTACCATCATTCAGCATTAGCCGCTAAAGCTGCAAGATGATGCTTCTGTGTGTTTATTCATCAGCCTGTTGTAACATGCTGTGACACACCTGAACAGGACATGAATACACACCACCTTCTCCAGTGATAGAGGCAATACCAGCCTGTCATGGACTGGAATCATTTCCAGAGTTCTGCCTCAGAAACGTGGGCACCATCCATTAAACAAGGCCTAAACCATGTCCACATTTTGGCTCATATTTTAAGTGTATGGATCAATTAAATTCTGGTTAACATTACCAATATTTACAGGGGACATTTCTCATTGAAAAACGTGCAAGTTTATCGCCTTAACTATAGGATGTTGATTGCATTTG
Source organism: Hemiscyllium ocellatum (assembly GCF_020745735.1). Classification (NCBI taxonomy): domain Eukaryota; kingdom Metazoa; phylum Chordata; class Chondrichthyes; order Orectolobiformes; family Hemiscylliidae; genus Hemiscyllium; species Hemiscyllium ocellatum. The sequence continues at coordinate 85,433,429 of NC_083414.1, read as the reverse complement.
CTGTGCCATTGAGATAAACAATGAAGATCTTTAATTGCTTGTTTTTAATGGCTATTATCAGTAGTCTCCTATATTAGGGGAAGAAATCCTGCAACACATTGTGCACTACGAATGATCTCGAGTAGATACCAATACTGAATACCAGAGATGAGGAAGGAGCACAATTCTGGTCCCAAAACACCGGTCACTATTTCAAATCTCTAACATGTGGCTTCCCTCTTCCTAAAAACATTTATTGACACAAGCCAACTGTTTCCCTTCCAGCTTTTGCTTACTGCTCCCTCTGTTTGCTCAAGGCAAACCAAGATCTGGGTCTTTGGGAAACTCAAAGCTGGTGTCTGTAGGCCTTCTGGAGAGGGGATTATCGTTTTAATACGAAGCGGGAATGTGAGGGGGCAGTAATATCATTCACTGGGTTGAGATGTGGCAGGTGGATTTTAACATGGATACATGTGAGGTACTGCATTTTGGTAAAACAAACAAGGGGAGGGCTTACACAATGAATGCTGGCTTTGGTGGTTATATAGAAAAGAGGGACCCACGGGCGCAGGTATAATTCTTTGAAGTTTGTGGAAAAGGGTGTTTAAGGTTACTTCATTGCTCAGACCTTAGAGGTTAGAAGTTGGGAAGTCATGATAAGATTCTGCAGGACATTGATAAAGCATCTTCTGATCCTATAACAGAACTGTACACCTAGTAAGGAGATTATGCAGCTGCAGAGGGTTCAGAAGATATTTACCAGGGTGTTACCAGTAACACCTCATCTTCTGTCTCGGAAGCCAGCAAAATCACGGCAGGAACATTGGATTCAGTGATTTACAAATCTCCCCTGGCCAATCCAGATCCCAGATCCAACCCCCGGACTCCCATCTGCTCTCCTGAGGAGACGGAATGCCCATCTTCTTTCCCCCATTTGCTCCACACTCCCGACCGATCTATCACTATCACCCCAACCTTCACTCACCTATAACTTATCTTTTCCCCAGCCTCGACCCATCACCCAGTTTCTCTTAGCGTCCTCTCCCTCCCCAGTCCTGAAGAAAGGTCCTTTCTAAAACGTTGACTCTCTTGCTCCTCGGATGCTGCCTGGCTTACTGTGCCTTTTCCACCTCCATGCTTTACCTACACGGAATCATCAAACATTTGCAGACCCCATTGTCTCTTAGGCACCATGTCGTTGTCTTTTATAACCGCATATAGTCTTAGGGATAAGAAAATAGCAGAGAAACTAAACAGCTACTTTGCATCTGTCTTCCTGGAGAAAGCACCAGGAAATCTCCGTGTAAAGCAAGTGTTCACATGGGACTTGTGGAAATAAAGACATAAAGTGAATTCATATCAGCAACGAGGTAGTACTTGAAAATTGAGCTAGATTGATCATTGCTAAAGCTGATAGGCCAGATATACTTCATATCAAAGTGTCAAAAATAAAACAGCATATTAATTGAACTCTCAGTGACTGTGTTTTTTTTTTCTTGCAGATCCTCCAAAGGCCATAGCCACTGTAGATAACTGAAAGGTAGTAAACATAATCCATCTATGTGCACAGAAGAAGACATAATGTGGAGGACTGCAAACAAATCAATTTGACATCTGTAAGGAAAGAGTTGGAATCCATTATATAGGATGTGATATTGGGTACTTAGAAGTGAACAGCAAAATTGCAGAGAATCACAATACATTTCTGACAGAGAAATCATGCCTGACAAACCTCGGAATTATTTGAAGTTGTTTCTTGTAGCATAGACCACAAAAACCAGTGGGAGTAGTGCATTTGGATTTTCAGAAATCTGGGCGGGAAAAATTTCTGGCTGTAACAGCTGCTCCTTTTTTGAAGTATTTTAGGTGTTGAAAGTGATTTCCTCCAATTCCAGAAGCAGCATCTTATTGTTATGTAGGCTGTTGCATTGTTTTGGAACAATGGGAAAAAAAGTCAAAGCAACAGCAGTTTTAAGAGGGAAAAGAACAGACAAAGGAAGCACATTGTGAGGGGAAGAAACTGACAGGTCAACGTATCTGCACAGTTACTGCCTTTACTGTTTGAATTCATGTATTCCTGGATATCGGAGTGCCTCTAGGAAAATTAATAAACAGTGAAATTTACAACTGGTTTGGAGGAACTGTTTGGGCAAATTTCCCAGCCAGATAGTGAATTGTTTTAACTATGTTATACTGAAAGTCTGCAGAAGTGAGTAGAGTTGGTTCTTCCTTAATTATATGTGTTTGAAATATGTCTCTTGATTAATCTTAAAATATACGCCATAAATAATAATTTAACATTGGGCAGTGTTTTTTAGAGGAATAAGACAGTTTTCTTTTTCTGGGTCTGTAGATTGTGAAGGAGCACAAATGGCCTTAGTAGAATCATAAGCGCTTCTTGTCAGATGTGGGAGTTTGAGGATTTAAGGGTTACTGCGGATTATATCTGCAATAAATGCTTCTGGTTGCGAATGCTATTAGATCGAATGGATCGGTTAGAGAGACAGTTTAAGACAATGAAGAATTGGTAACAGAAACAGTATGAGACAGATGACAGTTATTGGAAGGGGAAAAGTCACAGATGCAGTTACATAGATGGGTTAACTCCAAGAAAGGCAAGAGAGTTAAGCAGCTAGTGCAGGAGTCTTCTGGGGCTGTCCCCATTTCAAACAAATATGCTGTTTTGGAAAATGGAGCAGGTGATGGATTCACAGGGGAACGTAGCACAAACAGGCAAGTTTCTAGTATGGAGACAGTCTGTAATGCAACAAGGGATACTCGCTAGTCTGAGGTACAGACAGACGGTTCTGTAGCCAGCAGAGGGATAAGCATAATGGTGTGTTGCTTCCTTGGTGCCAGGATCAAGGATGTCTCAGAAAGGGTGCAGAATGTTCTCATGGGGGAGAAGGTCCAGCAAGAGGTCATTGTCAAATTTGGAACCAACGACATAAAGGGAAAAGTTTGAGATTGTGGACGGAGATTGCAGGGTGTAGGCAGAAATTTAAAAAGGTATTCGAGAGTAGTAATATCTGCATTACTCCCGGCGCTATGAGCTAGTGAGGGCAGGAATAGAGGGATAGAGCAGATGAATGCACTGCTGTGGAGCTGGTGTATGGGAGAATTATTCACATTTTTGGATCACTGGAATCTCTTTTGGGGTAGAAGGAACCTGTACGGAAAGACGGATTGCACCTCAATTGGAAGGGGATGAATATACTGGCAGGGAGATTTGCTAGAGCTGCTCGGGAGGATTTAAACTAGTAAAGGGGGGCGCGGCTGGGGGCAGGGAGATAGTGAGGAAATAGATCAATCTGAGATTGATACAATTGAGAACAGAAACGGGTCAAACAGTCAGGGCAAGCAGGGACAAAGTAGGACTAATAGAGTAAACTGCATTCATTTCAATGCAAAGGGTCCTAACAGGGAAGTCAGATGAACTCAGGGCATGGTTAGGAACATGGGACTGGGATATCATAGCAATTACACAAACATGACTCAGGGATGGGCAGGACTGGCAGCTAAATGTTCCAGGATACAAATGCTACAGGAAAGATAGAAAGGGAGGTAGGACAGGAGGAGAAGCAGTGTTTTTGATAATGGATAGCATTATAGCTGCACTGAGGGAGGATATTCCTGGAAATACATCCAGGGAAGGTATTTGGCTAGAACTGAGAAATGAGAACGGGTTGATCACCTTATTGGGATTGTATTATAGACTCCCTAATAGTCAGAGGGAAATTGAGAAACAAACTTGTCAAGAGATCTCAGGTGTCTGTAAGAAAGTACTGTGATTATGGAAGGAGATTTTAACTTTCCAAACATAGGCTTAAGGGGCTAGATGGAGAGGAATTTACTAAGTGTGTACAAGAAAATTTTCTGATTCAGTATGTGGATGAACCTAATAGACAAGGTGCAAAACTTGACCCATTCTGGGGAAACAAGGCAGGGCAGGTGACTAAGGTGTCAGTGGAGATGAACTTTTGGGCCAGCTACCATAATTATATTAGAGTTAAAATAATTATGGAAAAGGATATACCAGATATAAAAGTTGAAGTTCTAAATTGGAGAAAGGCCAATTTTGACGGTGTTTTGCAAGAAATTTCGAAACCGGATTGGGGGCAGATGTTCACAGATAAATGGACGGCTGGAAAATGGGAAGCCTTAAAAAAAATGAGATAACAAAAATCCAGAGAAAGTATATTCCTGTTAGGATGAAAGCAAAGGCTGGTAGGTATAGGGAATGCTGGCTAACTAAAGGGTTTGCTTTATAAAAAAAAGAGAAGCTTATGCCTGGTATAGACAGGGTAGATCGAGCGAATCCTTCGAAGAGTATAAAGGCCGTACATAGAACATAGAAAAATACAGCGCAGTACAGGCCCTTCGGCCCTCGATGTTGCTCCGATCCAAGCCCACCTAACCTACACTAGCCCACCTTTCTCCATATGCCTATCCAATGCCCGTTTAAATGCCCGTAACGATGGAGAGTCCATCACTTTTACTGGCAGGGCATTCCTTGAACTCACGACTCGCTGAGAAGAGAATCTACCCCTAACATCAGTCCTATACCTACAACCCCTTAATTTAAAGCTATGCCCCCTCGAAATTTCTGACTCCATACATGGAAAAAGGTTCTCATGGTCAACCCTATGTAAACCGCTAATCATCTTGTTCACCTCCATCAAGTCACCCCTAAACCTTCTTTTCTCCAATGAAAACAGCCCCAAATGCCTCAGCCTTTCCTCCTACGATCTTCCTACCATACCAGGCAACATCCTGGTGAACCACCTTTGCACCCGTTTCAGTGCCTCCACATCCTTCTAATAGTATGGAGACCAAAACTGCACACAATACTCCTGATGCGGCCGCACCAGAGTCTTATGCAAATGCAACTTGACCTCAGGACTCCGGAACTCAATTCCTCTACCAATAAAAGCCAGTACGACATATGCCTTCTTCACAGCACTATTTACCTGGGTGGCAACTTTCAGACATCTGTGTACATGGACACCAAGATCCCTCTGCTCATCCACACTACCAATTATCCGACCATTAGCCCAGTACTCCATCTTCTTTTTACTCTTAACAAAGTGAATCACTTCACACTTATCTACGTTGAACTCCATTGGCCACACTTCTGCCCAGCTCTGCAGTTTATCTACATCCCGCTGTAACCTGCCACATCCTTCCTCACTGTCAACAACTCCACCGACTTTTGTATCATCCGCAAACTTGCTCACCCAACCTTCTAGCCCCTCCTCCAGGTCATTTATAAAAATGACAAACAGCAATGGTCCCAAAACAGATCCTTGTGGAACACCGCTGGTAACTGCACTCCAAGATGAACCTTTACCATAAACTACTACCCTCTCTTCTTCCAGCCAGCTAATTCCTAATCCAAACCTTCAACTCTCACTCTGCCATACCTCCGTATGTTTTGCAGTAGCCTACCATGGTTAACCTTATCAAACGCCTTACTAAAATCCATATACACCTCACCTACCGCTTTACCCTCGTCCACCTCATTAGTCACCTTCTCAAAGATTTCAATAAGGCTTGTGAGGCACGACCTGCCCTTCACAAAACCATACTGACGATCCTTGATCACATTAGTCCTATCCAGATGATCATAATTCCTATCCCTTCCAATTCTCTAAGACTTTGCCCACAACAGAGGTAAGACTCCCCGGCCTATAGTTACTAGGGTTATCCCTACTCCCCTTCCTGAACAAGGGAACCACATTTGCTATCCTCCAGTCTTCTGGCACTATTCCTGTAGACAACGAGGACATAAAAATCAAGGCCAATGGCTCTGCAATCTCCTCCCTTGCTTCCCAGAGAATCCTAGCATAAATGCCATCAGGCCCAGGGGACTTATCTATATTCACACTTTCCAGAATTTCCAACACCTCTTCCCTACATATCAAAAAGCCATCCATTCTAATTAATTGTGATTCAATATTCACATTGACCAATGTCTTGTTCCTGATTGAACACTGAAGAGAAGTATTCATTCAGTGCTCCCCAATTTCTTCAGCCTCCACACGCAACTTCCCACTATTATCCTTGACTGGACGTATTCCTACCCTACTCATTCATTTATTCCTGACGTACCTATAGAAAGCCTTTGGGTTTTCCCTAATCTTACCAACCAAGGACTTTTCATGCCCCATCCATGCTGCTCTTAGTTCTCTCTTTAGATCCTTCCTGGCTACCTTATAACTCTTAATCACCACAATTGAACCTTCACGACTCATCTTTACATAGGCCGCCCTCTTCCCTTTAACAAGGGATTCCAATTCCTTATTAAACCACGGCTCCCTCACACGACCCTTTCCTGCCTGCCTGACAGGTACATACTTATCAAGGATACTCAATAGTTGCTCCTTGAACAAGCTCCACGTATCGATTGCACCCTTCCCTTGAAGCCTACTTTTCCAAGCCACGCATCCAAAATAATGCCTCACCGCATCATAATTTCCCTGCCCCCAGCTATAACTTTTGCCCTGTAGTGCACACTTATCCCTCTCCATCACTAGACCAGAAGTCACCGAACTGTAGTCACTGTCCCCAAAGTGCTCACCTACCTCCAATTCTAACACCTGGCCTGGTTCGTTACGCAGAACCAAATCCAGTATGGCCTCACCTCTTGTTGGCCTATCTACATATTGTGTCAGGAAACCCTCCTGCACACATCGGACAAACACCGACCCATCTAATGAACTCGATCTATCGCTTTCCCAGTCAATATCTGGAAAGTTAACGTCCCCCATAACAACCACCCTGCTACTTTCACTCTTCTCCTGAATCATCCTCTCAATCCTTTCTTCTACGTCTCTAGGACTAATAGGAGGCCTGTAGAAAACTCCTAACAGGGTGCCCTCACCTTTCCTATTTCTAAGCTCAGCCCAAACTACCTCAGATGGCGAGTCTTCATCCATCGCCCTTTCGAATGCTGTAATACTATCTTTGACATGCAATGCCACACCTCCCCCTCTTTTAACCCTATCTCTGACCCTACTAAAACATTAAAACCCTGGAACCTGCAACAACCAATACTGTCCCTGTTCTACCCATGTCTCTGTAATAGCCACAACATCGAAATCCCAGGTACCAACCCACGCTGCAAGTTCACCTACCTTATTTCGTATACTTCTCGCATTGACGTATACACTCTTCAAGCCACCTTTCTGTTTACAGGCACCCTCCTTCGAGATTGACGCCATGTTCCTAACCTCCCTACACTCCAGGTCCTGCAGCCTAAAGCTACAGTCTGGGTTCCCATGCCCCTGCAGAGTTAGTTTAAACCCCCCGAAAGAGCACTAGCAAACCTCCCCCCACGGATACTGGTGCCCCTCAGGTTCAGGTGTAGACCATCCTGTTTATAGAGGTCCCACCTTCCCCAGAAAGAACCCCAGTTTTCCAGAAACTGGAAACCCTCCCTCCTGCACCATCCCTGTAGCCACGCATTTAACTACTCTCTCTCCCTATTCGTCGACTCTCTATCACGTGGCACGGGTAACAAACCAGAGACAACAACTCTGTTTGTTGTAACTGAGCTTCCAACCTAGCTCCCTGAAAGCCTGCCTAACATCCTCATCCCTCTTCCTACCTATGTCGTTGGTGCCAATGTGGACCACGACTTCGGGCTGCTCTCCCTCCCCCTTAAGGATCCGGCAAACACGATCAGAGACATCACGTACCCTTGCACCTGGGAGGCAACATACCAATCGTGAGTCTCTCTCGCCCCCGCAAAACGTCTATCTGTGCTCCGAACTATCGACTCTCCAATAACTATTGCTCTGCTCTTCTCCACCCTTCCCTTCTGAGCAACGGGGATAGGCTCCGTGCCAGAGGCCTGAACCCCATTGCTTACCCCTGGTAAGACGTCGCCCCCACAAGTATCCAAAATGGTACACTTGATCTCCTGCGCGCCTTTATAGGAAAACAACCTACCCAGGTAAGCCTGCGCAACACCAGCTTCCGGGTCCGTTCCGCGCTTTCTTTAAAAAACTTTCAAATTTAAACCGTGAAACAAACGTCACCGAGTCTTCAAGCAGCCACTGCCAAAGAGCCCTTACCTGCTCTGCTGAGAGAGTGAGGGTAGTAATATAATTAAGAGCGAAATCAGGAGGGCAAAAAGGGGACATGAGATCGTTTTAGCAAGTAGAATTAAGGACAATCCAAAGGGTTTTTACAAATACACTAATGAACAAAATCATAACTATGGAGAGAATAGAGCCCCTCAAAGATCAGCAATGCAGCCCTTGTGTGGAGCTGCAGGAAATGGGGGAGATACCAAGCGAGTATTTTGCATCAGTATTTAAATATGGAAACGGATATGGAAGATATAGACTATCAGGAAATTGATGGTTACACTTGAAAAATGTCCATATTACAAAGGAGGAAGTGCTGGATATCTTTAAACGGGTAAAGGTGGATAACTCCCCAGGACCTGAACAGGTGTACTCTAGAGCTCTGTGGGAAGCTAGAGAAGTGATTGCTGGGCTTCTTGCTGAGACATTTGTACCATTGATAGTCACAGGAGAGGTGCCAGAAGACTGGAGTTTGGCAAACTTGGTGCAACTGTTTAAGAAGGGTGGTACGGACAAGCCAGGGAACTATAGGCCAGTGAGCCTGACGTCGGTGGTGGGCAAGTTGTTGAAGAGAATCCTGAAGGACAGGATGTACATGCATTTGGAAAGACAAGGACTGATTAGGAATAGTCAACATGGCTTTGTGCTTGGGAAATCATATCTCACAATCTTGATTGAATTTTTTGAAGAAATAACGAAGAGGGCAGAGCGGTAGATGTGATCTATATGGACTTCAGTAACGCGTTCGACAAGATTCTTCATGGAAGACTGGTTAGCTAGTTTAGATCTCACGGAATACAGGGACAACTAGCCATTTGGATACAGAACTGGCTCAAAGGTTGAAGACAGAGGGTGGAGATGGAGGGTTGTTTTTTCAGACTGGAGCCTTGCGACCAGTGGAGTACCACAAGGATCAGTGCTGGATCCTCTGTTTTTTGTCATTTACATAAATGACTTGGATGCAAGCGTAAGAGGTATCGTTAGTAAGTTTACAGATGACAACAAAATTGGAGGTGTAGTGGACAGCGAAGAAGGTTACCTCAGAGTACAACAGGATCTTGATCAGTTGGGCCAATGTGCTGAGAAGTGGCAGATGGAGTTTAATTCAGATAAATGTTAGGTGTTGCCTTTTAGGAAAGCAAATTTTAGCAGGACTTATACACTTAATGGCAAGGTCCTGGGGTGTGTTGCTGAACAAAGAGACCTTGGAATGCAGGTTTATGGTTCCTTGAAAGTGGACTCGCAGGTAGATAGGATAGGGAAGGTGTTGTTTGGTTTGCTTTCCTTTATTGGTTAGAATATTGAGTATTGGAGTTGGGAGGTCATGTTAGGCCACTCTTGGTATATTTCGTTGAATTCTGGTCTCCTTCCTACCAGAAATATGTTGTGAAAAATGAAATGTTTCAGGAAAGATTTACAAGGATGTTGACAGGGTTAGAGGATTTGAGGTATATGGAGAGGCTGTACAGGCTGGGTCTGTTTTCCCTTGAGCGTTGGAGGTTGAGGGGTGACCTTATAGATATGTACAATATTATGAAGGGCATGGAGAGGATAAATGAATAAAGTCTTTTCCCTGGTGTCGGGGCGTCCAGAACTAAAGGACATAGGTTGAGGGTGGGAGGATAAAGACGTTGGGTGGCACGGTGGCAAGAAATGCTGCCTCACAATGCCAGAGACTCGGGTTCAATTCCAGACTCAGGCTGTGTGGGCCCTTTGTGTGGCTTTTGCACATTCTCCCTACGTCTGCGTGGGTTTCCTCCCACAATCCAAAAATGTGCAGGTGAGATGAATTGGCTATGCTAAATTGCCTGTTGTGTTCGGTGTCGGCGGATGGGTCTGGGTGGGTTGTGCTTCGGCAGGTCGGTGTGGACTTGATTCCACACTCTCATAACTCTAAATGTAAAAGAGACCAAGGGGCAACTTTTTCTCACAGACGATGGTACGTGTATGGAATGAGCTGCCAGAGGATGTGGTGGAGGCTGGTACAATTGCAGCATTTAAAAGGCATTTCGATGGTTGTATGAATAGGAAGGGGTTGGAGGGATATGGGCCGGGTGCGAGCAGGTAGGACTAGATTGGGTTGGGATATCTGTTCGACATGGACGGATTGGATTGAAGAGTCTGTTGCCATGCTGTACATCACTATACCTCTATAACTCACACAGTGAGTTCGTAAATGCAATTAATGTGAATGGTATTTGAAGGAACACATGTAATTGGAATGCTAAAGTTAGGTTGGAGTTTGTTTAAGGGAATCAGAATATGGAGGTAAAGACATCATGAAGCAGTTGCAATGAGTGTTGGTGAGAGAGTGCCTGAGTTATTGAGTGCAGTGTTGATGACCTATTCTAAGAAAGATTACACTGATCACAAAGGACGTGCAATGGACATTCTTCAGATTAATTCCTGAGATGACAAGGCTTTCTGATGGGGAGAGTTGTCTTCCGACCTCTCCAGTTTCAAAGCATGAGTGGTGATCTCAGTGAAATTTCAAAAATCTATGATCCATGTGATAAGGTGAAAATAAATTGGATGTTTGTCGAGCTGTCTACTCTATATTTAAGGCAAATGATGACAGGATAAGGGATATCGTATTTAAGACCGTAATAAGGAGGAGATTCTTCCCTTGGAGGGGACTGCCTAACACAGGGCCATGGAAGCCTGCTGGCAGGGCAAGATTCCCTGATATTCTTCACGTTTGTCAAGTGGGGCAGAACAACCAGGGAACATGTAGGGCCGATAAGTGACTTGCCAACTTGCATCGCAACTTGACTTCATGGTCGAAGGCTGTTTGTGTGACTGGAGCCCAAACTGTCCTGGCGTACCGCAGAGATCAGTGCCGTGTCCCTTATTATTTGTGGCATTCAGAAGTGATGTGAGTGTGAAGTGGGTAGGGGGAGTGTGATAAGTAAGTTTGTGTTTGACACAAAGATTGGCCAGGTGGTTGGCAGTGAGAAGGAAGATACAGATGGAATGATCAGACGGTCAGATCAATGGCAGATGGAATGTAACCGTGATAAATATGAGGTGATACTCTTTGGAAGAAGGAACCAGACAGGGGAGGACTAAAAGAATGGCATCATACTAGGAATCTCAGAGTGTGCTTCTCCACATATCCCTGAAAGTGACTGGATATGATAATTGATGATTTCAGCATTACTGTAGATAAAGCCTTTATTCATTGACCGAAAGATTATACGGGTTTTATATGGCACTTTGGTAAGGCCAAATGAAATATTGTGTGCAGTTCTGGGAGCCACATTACAGGAAGGATGTGATTGTATTGGATGAGGTGCAGAAGAGATTCACTAGGATGTTCCCTGGGATGAAACATATGAGCTGTGGAGAGAGGTTGGGTAAGCTCGAGTTATTTATTTTGGAGCAGAGAAATTTGATTGGATAAGTAACTCAGGTTTAAGATTACAAGGGGCATGGACAGGGTGAATAGACAACAGCTGTTCTTTTTAGTCAAAGTTTCAGCTTCCTTACAGTCTGAAACCAGGGAATGGAGAATGGAGAACAGAGAAACATGACACAGCTACTTCACTTCTGCCTTCACAGAAAAATACATAAACAAAGCCTTCCCAGCAATAGGAGAAAATCTGAAACTGAGGAGAAAATGATGTAGAATCAAATTAAACACAAATAAACTAATTTGGAGAAATTATTGGAACTGAAAATAACGGGCATAGAAAAAATCAACACATATTGATGAAATGGGAAACATATTTGAGAAACTGACTGGTAGATTAATTACAGAAGAAAAAAAATAATAGAGACACTGAACTTGGATTTTCAGCAAGAATTTTAAGAGAGTCGCAAACCTCGTGTGCAAATTAAAACCAATGGGATAGGGCGTAATATATGAACATGGTCTTAAAATGGGAGTGTTGACAGGAAACAATGAGTAGGAATAAATGGATGGTTTTCAGTTTGGAAGGCTCATGAGGCATCGCATATTCATAATACATCTCACACATCTCTTTGAGGGAATCAAATGCAAAGTTTCCAAGTCTGCTGACAGAACGAGGATTTTGAAAATTGACGAGAATGTGAAAAAAAACTTCAAGGTGATTGAAACAAATGGTGTGAATGAGTAAATATGTGGCAGATGAAGAGCAGTGTGGATAGATGTGATGTTGCCAACTTTGTTGGGAAATACCAGCCAACCATTGGAAAAGGGAGTGTTTGAGAAATGTCGATCTATGAAGGAAACTGCACTTTTCTTCTGTTATTGTTTGGACAGACTTCTGAGTTCCATGCAGGGCAGTCAGTTTTGAAAACAGAAGCCAATATTTGGAATACATTTGCACACAGACCAGTTTACGCAGATCCACCAAGTGGGGAGCTGTAACATTGAAAAGGATCTGGGATCTCCCTGTACACCAGTCACTGAAAGCAACATTGCAGGAGCAGAAAGCAGTCAGGAAGGTAAATGGGATTTTGACACTTATTTCAGGGGGGCTTGAGTCCAGGAGCAAGGGTGTCTCAATACAGCTGCACAGGCCCTTGGTGAGGCTTCAACTCAAACATTGTGCAGTATTGACAAACGTGACATTGAGGGAGTGCAGCGAAGGATGAGCAGACTGATCTCTGGGATGACAGACTTTTTGTTGAGCAGAGTTTGGGTTGACTGAGCCTGTATTCTATGGGGTTTAGGAAAATCAGTGGAGATCTCAGTGAGATATCTAAAACACTGACAGGGTTAGATTGATTGGAAGCAGTGATGATTATACCCCTGGCTGGGACGTCTAAACCAAGAGGCCACAGCATTAGGTACAGACAGGTCACATTGTATTTAGATAAGAATAAATGTCTGCACTCAGAGACTGGTGAACCTGGGAATTCTCTCTCTCATAAGGCTATGGAAGTCAAGGCACTAAAGACTAAAGAAGATGTCTAGACACCGAAAGGATGGGGGAGAGAGCAGGAGTATGGTGTAGAAATAAAGGGTCAGCCATCATTATATTGAATTGGATAGCAAACTCGACAGACCAAAGGGAACACCGCAGTTCCTATTTTATAGCTTCAGAAGGTTAATCCCGTAAAGGGATGTGTACAGTGTGGGGGGAAAGTGCATTGAGGAGATGTTCAGACATTAACTAGAATGGGGCAGGCTCAATGTGCTGTATGGCCTATTCCATTCCTGGTGTTTCTGTGCAGTCATTGGGAAAGCTTTGTAAATGTTGTCACATGATCGCAGATGTTAGGAAGGAGATCTCTGCAGGGTCAACAGGACTGTGTTTCCTATTCCCTTTGCCATACTGAGGCTGAGGCTGGGTGTTCTGTCCGGTTTTATCCTTTTAGACCTCGGAGCAGTTTGACACAATAGAGTGTCTTGCTTGGCTGTTTCAGAGACCATTGAAGAGTTTATCACATGGCTGTGGATCTGGACTCACGTTTAGCCAGACCAGGAAAGCACGGGAGATTCACTTCCTGAAAGTACATTGGAAAAGCAAATTGGTGTTTCCTATCGACATTGACTTCAAGGTCACTGTTACTGACACCAGATTTGAGATCTCGATATTTTATTAATTGTTTTTAACTTCCACCAGCTGTCAGAGCATTAGCCTGGTCTGGATTTTTATTCCAGTGACTTTAACAAAACAGCACCATCTCCACATGGGGACCTATCGAAAACCGCACTGAGCAGGATATTTCTGAGCTGCTTAACAGCTCTATCAAAAAGAACTCCCAATTTGACTATCGTGATGACACTGAGGGGATTGTAATTGGTCAGATTGTAATTATTCCCCTCTTAGGGGACTGGACATAGCTGAGTAATTTTCCACATTGCCAGGGAGAGGTCAGAGTTGGAGCTGGAATGAAACATCTTCCCCAGGGACACGGCTTGTTGTGCAGCACAAGGCTTCAGTCCTATTGCAGGAATGGGGTCAGGGGCCATTACCTTTGCCGTATCTAATGTGTTCAGCTGTTTCTTCATGTCACGTGCAGCAAATCGAATTGGTTGAAGACTGACTTCTGTGATTCTGTGAGCATCATGATGATGGTGAGTTGAATCCTCGACTCAACACCCCTAGCTAGGATAGTACAGATACTAATTCCTTGTTTTTTACACTGATGTGCAGAGCTGATCCATTGATAGAATGGGAATAATTGTGGAGCCCTCTCCACCAGTTAGTTGTTTAATCGTCTATCACGATTTTTGGCCAGATGTGGCAGGCTGCAAAGGTTTCATCTGGGTGTATTTTCCTTGTGACAATTTCTCTCTCTCTCTCTCGATCATATGATTTGGCTTCATTTGATTTGATAGGATTCATTGTCGCATGTATCTAAGTAGAGTGAAACTCCTTGTTTATACACAGTTCTGGCAGATCGTAGTGAGAGTTGGAGCTGCCTTTTTTAAGAGACATGGAGTGGCCGAAATGTAAACGTCTACTTCAACTGTCTGTTTTTGAAGAGCCACAAAATAGCCAGAAATTAAAATAGATTGCTTCAGCATTAGTGAAAAACGGCCTTTGAGAAGACAATTATTCCAAGGCAAAAGAAAAGATAACCTGATTCACAAAGGATAATCTGATCTGATCTGGTCTGATTCTGAAACATGCCAACATAGTGATAAAGAAAGTTCTTTTTTTTTAAAAAAAATGATGATTTGTAACAGAACACACATGAAATAATGAAATTGTAGCACAAAAACTTTGAAGAATCACTACAAAAGGTTACTTAATCTGATCTCAGTCAGGATTTTCTTCATTCAGAAAAACAGCTACTCAGGTTACCTTTCAGAAGCTAGCTGCGCCTTTGAAATTATTTACAATAATAAAAAGTTCTAGTTAAATATTTGGTTAATAATCATGGACACAGATTTCAACGTAATTATAAAACCTTAAAGAGATGCCTGGCATGTCTTGTCCAATTCGATAAGAAAAGGGTTAACAGTAGAAATAATAATAATAATAATAATACGCATTTTGCAACAGAATCAACTTTTTAATGTAAACTGTGATCACAGAATTTGATACGAGATAGCCTGCCCATTGGAGAATAGAATTCATGCAAGCCATCAAGATAAACAATGAGGAGTATGACTAAAAAGAGCATAGCCACAAACTTTAGAATGCATTATACAAAGATCTAAAGGACTAGATATAACAGAAATCGTTAAACATCCGAAACAAATAAGAACCTCGAGCTGTCCATGCGAGTGTCCATCAGTAATCAGTTGTTTTGCAAGATTAGTTCTGCAGAAGGGGAGTGGAGGGTATACTGACAAAGTTGTGTATGATCATTGCAACGCAGAACGTATACAAATACTGTATTTTTACTGTAAAATTGAAGTATGTCATTGATTTGCCTTCTGATCTGAGCTAAAGATTAGGGAAACGATTGTCTTCTCATGTCTAAGCCAGTTTCGAGGAAGATCCTTTGGTATTCTCCCAGCATTAATCAGGTTTTGCTGGAATTAAAGTCCATTCCGTGCCTGTGCCCTGTCTGCCTCCAGAGTCTTTGATCCTATCTGGGGAATCTCGCTCCTACAATAAGCAAGGACATACAGATCATAGGGTAAAGGAAAAACTTAGACTGAGGCATACAGGCTACACCAGAAAGGGCATGCAATAGGCAACATCAATGTGAGCAAGATCAGCATTATTGGATGTTAGCGAGTCCATTCCTCAGTTTAATAATAGCTAAGAAAATGCTGTTCATGAGCCGCTGGTTTGTGTGTTCAAGCTTCTGTATTGTCTGCGTGATGGAAGAGATTGTAGGAAATCCAGTGTGCGATCGGTTTTTGATCATGTTGTCAGCCTTTTCGCGGCAGTGAGCTGTGTAAATGGAGACAATGAATGGAACATTGGTTTCCGTGATGGCATGGGCTGTGCACACAACCTTCTGTCTTTTCTCTTACTGTCCTGGACAGGACTGTGGCCACACCAGGCCATTATGCACGTAGATAGTTTGCTCTCAGTGGTGCATTTGTAGACATTGGTGAGGGTCCTTGTGAACATGTCAAATGTCTTGAGGCACCATAGAAAGAAGAGACGTTGTTGTGCCATCTCGACTGTCACATTTACATGGGAAGTCAGTTATCGTCACTCCAAGCAACTTAATGCTTTCCACTTTCCTTTCAACTTCAGTTCCATTGATGCAGATGGGGGCATGTTCTCGTCCTTTCTTTCTGAAGTCATTGATCAGTTGGTTATTTCTGCCGACGTTGAAGGAGAGTTTGGGCTCAGTGCAGCACATCACCAAGTCCTCTATTTCCATTCTGTATTTTGACTTGCCATCATCACATACCTGTACTACTATGATGGTGTCATCAGTGAACATGTAGATGGCACTCGTTCAAAACTTGGCAATACAGTCGTGGGTGTACAGGGAGTATAGTAGGGGGCTGAGGACACATCCTTTGGGAATTCAGTGTTGAATGTTATCATGGAAGAGTCACGATTACCCATTTACACTGATTGTGCAGTGTAGGTCAGAAAGCTTAGGATCCAATTTCAGAGGGCAGAGCTGACACAAAAGTCAGGGAGTTTGTGATTATTCTGAAGGGAATAGTGGTGATGAAGGTGAATCTATAGTCAATGAGCAGGAATCTGACGTGGGTGTCCTTGTTGTCCAGATGTTCCAGGGATATGGCACCCGCTGTGGACCCATTCCACTGGTCGGAAAATTGTAGTGGATCGAAGCAGGCTGGGAGACTGGAACTGATGTGGGCCATGCCTAGCTTCTCGAAGCACTTCATGCCCCTCTCAGTCTCCTGCACTCTAAAGATAAATGTCCCAACTTATCCAATCTCTCCCTTTGACTCATACCCTTGAGACCTGGCAACATCCTTGTAAAGTTCCAGTTTAATACCATCTTTCCTATAGCAAGGTGACCAAAACTGAACACAATGCTGAATGTGGAAATATTTGGAACTGTAACTTTTATTCTGCTGCCAATTATTATGCTGCTGTGATATTGTTTTTTTTTGTGTTATTCTGAAATCTTATTATTCATTGAATCCTCTGACAGCAATCCCCTTGGGTGAACGTCCTACTGATTGCTTGAATTTGAATCAATCTATTTTGTTTGGACAGATATTTTGAGGCCGTTGTATATCAGAAAACAGGAAGAGATGATGGATGATTGTGCAGTGTGTGTACTTTACTGGACCAGCTTGTCTCTCCAGGCACCTGAAGCTTTTATTGTGGGCCAGAGTATCTCAAAATTGTTACATCACAGAAGGAAGCTATTCATCCGATTGTAGGTGCATGAAGATAGAACATTGCAGCTCAGTACCTAGAGCATCCTTCAGCACTGCCGACAGATCCACCGACCTTACTGTCAACCGTAAATTTACTAACCCATCCTTCTCTCCACTCATTAAGGTCATTTTTAAAAGGACAAACAACAGTCACCCAAAGCAGATCCTTGCAGTATACCACTAGCAACTAAACTCCAGGAGGAACATTTCCCATCAACTACCACCTTCTGTCTCTTTTCAGCTAGCTGATTTGTGATCCAAACGTCTCCATAAAATCTGGGAGAAAGTAAGAACTGTAGATGTTTGAGATCAGAGTCGAGAGTGTGCCGCTGGAAATGCACAACAGGTCAGGCAACATCCGAGGAGAGAGGAGAAAATGAACACTGCAGATACTGCAGACCAGAAAACTGATTCCCGATGAAGTGCTTACAAGAGAAACATTAACTTGCATGCACCTTGGACGCAGCCTCATCTGTGCTGCTTTTCCAACACCACACTCTTCATATTTTCATCAATAGCCTGCCATAGTGGACCTGATCAAACGCTTCACTGAAATCCATATACTCCACTTTACCCTCATCCACCTATTTGGTCATCTTTTCAATGAACTCTGTAAGATTTTTGAGGCAAAAATCTTGTTGACTATTCCTAATCAAATGATTCCTTTCTAGATGATAGTAAATCCTATCTCTTATAATCCTTTCCACAACCAAAGTAAGACAGATATACAATTACCAGGGTTGTTTCTTCTCCATTTCTTGAGCAAGGGGGCAACGTTTGCTGTCCTCCAGTCTTCTGGCACTATTTCTGTAGACAATGGCGATTTAAAAATTCTAACAGATGGTTGTGTAAACTCCTCCCTAGATTCTCAGAGAAGCCTAGGATAAATCTCATCTGGCCAGGGGACTTATCTATTGTCACACTCTACAGAACTGCTAACATCTCTATATTACGAACTTCAATCCCGTCTAGTCTAATGGCCTCTCAGTATTGGCCTCGACAGCATTTTCTTTTTTCATTGTGAATACTGATTCAAATATTAATTTACAGATGTCCTATCTCCTCAGACTCCACACACAACTTAACACAACTGTCCTTGATTGCCATTAATCTTCATTTGGTCATTTTTTTATTCGTGACATACTGATAGAAAGCTTGAGGGTTTCCCTCGATCCTACTTGACAAAGACTTATCATGCTCTCTCCTGGCTATTCTTAGCTCTTACTTTAAGTCCTTCCATGCTAACTTGTAACTCTCAAGCATCCGAACTGAGCCTTCACGTTTCATCTTTACATAAGCCTCCTTCTTCCTCTTGACAAGAGATTCAACTTCTTCAGTAAACCACAGCAGCCTCACTCGACCACTTACTTCTTTCCTGACATGTATAAACTTATCAAGGACACACAGTAGCTGTTGTTTGAAAAAGCTCCACACTTAAATTGTACCCATCTTCTGCAGTTTCCTTCCCCATCCTATGCATCCTAAAACCTTTCCTAATCGCATCATAATTGCCTTTCCCTCAGCTATAAGTCTTGCCCTGCGGTATACACCTGTCCCTTTCCATCGCTAAGGTAAACATAACTGAATTGTGGTCACTATCAGCAAAGTGTTCACCTACCTCCAAATCTAACAACTGGTCTGGTTCATTACCAAAGACAAGATCCAATTTGGCCACGGCCCTTGTTGGCCTATCTACATACTGTGTCAGGAAACCATTCTGCACACATTGGACAAAAACTGACCCATATAAAGTAATTGAACTGTAGCGTTTCCAGTCAATATATGGAAAGATAAATTCTTCCATCACAACTACTCTGTTATTTTCGCTCCTATCCAGTATCATCTTTGTAATCCTTTCCTCTACATCTCTGGAACTTTTAAGGGGGCAATGGAGAACTGTCAAAAGGGTAACCTCTCCGTTTTTGTTTCTAAACCTCTTCCCATACTACCTCAGTAGACGAGTCCTTATTAAGCATGCTTTCAACCAACGTAATGCTGTCTTTGATTTTCAATGCAACCCCACCCTCCCCACCCCAAACCCCACCCTGCCCCACTTTTAGTACCTTCCTTGTTCTTAATGAAGCATCTAAACGCCGGACCCTCCAACGATCAGTCCTGTCCCTGCTCTATCCATTTCTCCAAAATGACCACAAATCAAGCTGTACAACTGAACAATTTGGAATCAGGGAGTGATTGGAGGGATGTTAAACGCGGGTGAGTTGGATAGATCAGAAGACAGCATGAGAGGAGATATACAGGAACAAACAGAAAATGGAAGTTTTATTTAGAAATTATCACGGATTGCAAGGCCTTTATCTATTGCCATACGGTTTGAGCACTTTGCGGATACTGGCTGTGGTCTCAGATCATTTATCTCCAATAATATCACAGAGTTGAGTTACTGACAGTTAAACAGAGTCCAAAAAGGCCAAGTGATTTTTTTCTACAGTGACAAGGTGATTTAATTTAAATAGACTGGGTGAACAACAGCAGGAACTAAGAACCCCCTCTGGACTGAGATACTGCGCCAGAGAATTTCAATGAGGTGGATCACTGACAGAGGGGAAATCAGCATCTCAGCTGTGGGCCAAATAATGATTGATAAAGATTGCACACCACTTTCGTGATTTTGTAATACACACTTCAATTTATGAAGCTCAATATCATGAGTGTATCTTATTTCTTTGTACTTCCCATAGTTTATTACGGACAGAAAATCATTTTGTCCCCGTATTTTCTGTTCAATAAACAAATTTTACTCCTCATTCCTCACTTTAGATGTATCTTTGAATCTGTTCTTCATATGAGTTATAAAGATTAACATTCCAATACTATGACTGAGAAATAATATTGTCCCTCCCTCCTGTCTGAACTGCCATGTCCCCCAATTCTCTCTGTTTTCTGTCCCCTCCACAATGCCATAACCACACTGTAATTGAAGTCCAGTAAATGACATTTCATCACAGTTCACTAACATCGATCACATCAATAACACAGGCCTCATCTGACTCTCTCTGAACCTGGAATAACAATCTGAATTGCATTTGTCACGTTCAATTCTCTGTTAACATAACCATGCCATTTGTCTGTTACAACCCCACGTTTCTCAGACACATGTTCCTCTCAGACCATAAACTATAAAAATTGTCTCAATGTCTAATTGGAATTATGATGCTTGATCAATAGTGCCAGAATGTATGTTTCTATTTATAATCAGAGACGCATGTTTAAGTTCTGATACACTTATGGCATTACTCCTGCATCCAAGACAGATTGAATGGTTACACTCAGTTGATCTACCAGCCTCAAGATTTGTTCCATCAGTCACCCTCACATAGTCCATCCAGAAAATGACAGTTTGAATCATTGTTTTGAATTGGAATAAAACAATATTAAATTGAAAGGCGTTGGCTGGAGCTATTTGTTCAGGGTGACTGTGATTGATGTCAGTCTCCGTGGATCCGAGCTGTGTCACTGGAGGGTTTGCCTCTGCTATTAATTAAGGACTTGATTCAATGTGTTATCCCAGTATGGGCGGGAGCAGCAATGACTGGACTAACAGGGATCAGCAGCTCGAGAGATGGAGGAGGAGCGACCAGAATCTGAGAACATTAGACTGGAATGTTCCAACAATGGACAGGAGTTTATCCGAGGGTCTTTACTACCTTTCTCAGCCTTGGATATCATTAGCATCACGAATCGAAGATATCCTTTGGATTATTCAAGGCGGTTACTATCCCATCCTCGCTATAGTTGGTGTTCCTGGTAAGTCATTCCATCTGTCTATTAAGCTAAGTTTAACTGAAGTGCTGTTCATTTTCAAAGTTTAAAACTTGGAAGTCACCATTTTCAGATCCAGTCTAAGATTTTATTCCTCACTGATTATAACTAGCAAATTACTATCCACAACTTACTCAACAATACACGAGGAGAAACCAGACTCTTATTAAACTCCAAGAGCTTTTTTCTCCATTCATATTTACATTTCTAAATATTCTTCCCACTCACCAATCCTGCCCAGGACGACTATCAGGATATTTCAATCACATTCTCAGCCTCAAAGCAACTGCTGAATAACCAACGTTTGTGCCGTTGGTAAATCCAGATATAACCGTTTCAAGTCCCTTCTAACTATGCTTACGTCACAACATATTTGCACTTGAGTTGGTTAATTTGTCTTCTCCACAGAATCTGTCAGATAGACAGACAGTGCATGGTGGACAAGTCATTGACTCATCATCAAGCGGCACACAATAATAATCTTTTTGTGCCTCATGAAGGAAGTTGATGGATTGCAAATGAAATCATCACCACCTGTTTTAAACAGAAGCCTATCTGTTTGCCTCATGTCCTGCAGAGAAGGCAGTGGGTTATCCTTCCATGTTCAAGTCTCTGTGTGACTGCAAACCCACAGCAATATGGTTTACCCTTTATTATCCTGTGCAACAGCTGAAACAGCCACTCAGTTCAAGATCAGCATAACATGCTGGCCTGACCAAGGCTGCACACATCCCTTGAGAGCAGAACAACAGGAAAGATAGCTTCCTTCCTCTGCCTGATTTCCATGTTCCTGCAAGTAAGTTCCATTCAGGTAGGTGACCATTCTCTGTTTCAAGTGAATTCTTTCTGATTGAGTCTCTCTCTCTGAACGTGATATACATCTCCATCGACACCTGTGGTGATGACTGACGCAAAGATGTACGAAACTTCAAAATTCCACATCATGCGCAGTGTAGTGAGAAGGACTGGCTTTTCATACCACAGGAAAAAAGCTGAGACAGCTACGTGAGGGAACAGAACGAGTGTGATCAACCCTAGAGTGTTGTTGAGATAGTATTTGGGGTATTGTGCACAGATTTTCTCTACTTTATACGAAATAATCCTCTTGGGAGAAGGAGTGTAAAGGAGTTTCACCAGACTAATTATTGGGATGATTGAACCATCGGGTGTGCATGAGGATTAATCTGTAGCGCTTTGAAGAATAAGAGATGATTGCATGGAACCTTACGGTGATGGACAGTCACTCATTATATTCCAAACAGAACTAATACGGTGATAAATTCAATGTTTTTTTTAACTTGGTTTACATGATTCTCGATGGCTTAAACGACTCTGAGAACGTTCCTCTCATTCCACGCCACTCCTCATTTCGATTGAGAGCGAGAGATGGCCAGTCTTTAACTAATCTCTTCCAACATGAATACAGTGCATTTGGTGTGTGATCATATATAGAACTTCACGTTATCCACAATCCTGACAGGAGCCACAATACCTTCATTCCTAAACAGTTAACTATCCCCACCAGCTTCTGACTCCCACGGAGAACATTGATCTCTCTTCTTGGAGATGGAAGATACCTCCTTGAGGCTTGGCACAAAACATTTGGCTTCCTTCCTCACTGCCGGCAAAACACGTTAAAGTATCATTTCTTCCACAGGCAGTGGAGCCACGAGGAACATTGTGAACAGTCTATGAGTGCAGTCTCTGCTCCATTCCTTTTCCTTTTTCCAGGATGGAGCATCAGTGACACCCTCCTATTCCTATGTAAGTGTCTCGAGGTGTGAATGGTCTCGTCCTGGTTCTGTAGAAGAGGTTTAGGGGTCTTACTGAACTCTGCCTGTTCCTGCTTAACAGCTCAATGTACTGACCAGACGCCTCCTCTTCCTGTGGAACAGGCAGGAGGATTGAATGGGCTGTCCCTCTTCTTGTTCAGTCATTTCGATGGACTGAATGGCCTCCACATATCCGTGTACCATTTCCCTACATTCATTTATCTTTCAAATGTCTTACATAGACAATTTTGAACACATGGAAATATCCAGGCTGTGGAAGGGAATTCACACCTTACCAACCCTTTGAGAATCTCTTGTTTGTGTTCTGACCAATGTTGGAGGGTCACTCATGTCTTTTCCCACTCCTCTATTGGTGAAAGCAAATTTTAAATGTAACCAGTTGAGTGCTGTGTCCAATGATATCGGTATCGGACTGGGTAATCTGGGACACATAAAGTTGAACAGTGAACAAATGGTAAAATGATAGTGTCCCAAATGTTTTTCTGACTTTGAACTTATTCTGCTCACACAAATGTCTGGGAATGCGGATTTCTTCCTGGAACAGTTGGTTTGGCTGAATTCCCTTTTCTTAGAGCTGTACAGAAATTCCTATGAATCCTCATCAGGAATCCTCTACGAGTGGTAAAGATGACTCAGGATTTTTCTGCTCTCACGCCTTGTTTTCAGGCAGAACACAGTAAGAGAGAGAGATAGGGACCAATAGGCTGCTGCTTCTGAAGCAAGTAATATTTTTCTCCGTCTCTGTGTAGAAAAATACAAGAATGTCAACTGAAAACCAAACTGGACCATGTGCACCTCCATGTACATTCTCTGGAATGAATGATAATAGACTGTATGCTGTATGCAGCATCATTGCTGTTGTTGTGCACAGTGCCTTTCATTAGCAAAAGAAAAGAATGTGCCCGTTTTATGATTTGATGAGATGTTTATATGCATCTGCGTAATTTTTAAAAATGGGTTGATATCTTCATAATATTTGTGTTAATACTAATGCATCTCATTCAAAAAAAATATTATCTAGCTTTAGTCTTCTTAACAAGAGAAAATATGTATCCAGCTGAATGACTTCTCTGATAATCGTGGTTCAATAAGATTTCTCATCTAAGATCTAAACAGATAATACCCGATAACAAAAGGCCTTCATTTCAGTAATGAGTAAAAGGAAGCATCTTCGAACATCTTTGAAAAGAATTGTATCCGGTTTTATTTTTAGTTTAGAGGATCAAAACTGCCCCCAGTGTATCTGATGGGGTCTCAGCAATGCCCCGTACAGATACAGTGAAATATTCCTAATTAAACCCAATACCCATTGCCACAAACAGCATCATTCCACTTACCTTCCGAATCGCTTGCTGCATCTGCAGACAGACTCCATATGATTCAAGTACCAGGAATATGAAAAACATCTGCATCACAGATTTATGCAATCTCTCTCCATTTAAATTGTTCCTGACTGCAATAGACAACTCACATTATATTATTTCTGCTGAGGGTATCCTCACTAACCTTCCCTGTCTACATCATAATGCAGATTCACTACCTCCATTTGAAGATCTATTGAATGATCATTTTGGTGTACAAGGTAGTTCGGCTTTGATTCATTCAGTCCGTTCATCCAGATATTGGACATAGATTATTGATCATTGATGACCCTACAGAGATCTCTGAGTCAAAACTAGTTACAGTTTTGTTTAAAAAATCATATATCTCTACTATTTCCTGTTAGTGACAGCATCCCTGTTTCTGTGCAGCACTTCAGGCGCGTTGAATAGCCTCGTTCTGGGCTGTGTAATGTACTCAACGAGCTGAATTACTTCATCCTATATTCCTGTGTAATTCTTTGTAGGGATAGATTGGTCTCCTCCCGTCTCATTGTAACGATCCAGTCTGGCTGAATGGGATGGTCGTCTACCCTGTAATCGCGTTGAGAGGTGGATTGAGGGAACAACCCACGGGGTAGGGACAGCAGTATATCTTTTAACGGCCGGGAGCGTGGATTGAGGGAACAACACATGGAGTAGGGGCAGCAGTATATTCCTGTAAAAGCCGGGAGGGTGGATTGATGTAACAACACATTGGAAAAGGGCAGCAGTTGGCCATTTGATGACACTATTCAGAATGCTCATGGCTGATCCCAGTGTGTCTGACCATCTGTCTCCAGTCTGTTCCCAATAAACATTGACTGTCCTGTCCAGCAAAGATCAGTCAAGCTCAAACTAAAATACCATAATTAACCGACTCTTCACTGCTCCCTGACGATGAGGACACCACAGACAGCACAACAGTGAAGGGAAAGGGACATCCTTCTTCCACTGTGGGACACATTTTTAAAAAACTGTGTTAACCTCATGTCAAATCACTGCCCCATTTCGGATATAGTGGTACAATAACTAGGAATCGACATTAACCATTCTGCCCTCCAATCTTTTCCCACATTACCACTGACTCTTTCCAATCAAATATGATGCTGCTGCTGTCTCAGGAAGAGCATGACACCACATGAGCATTAAAAAAGGAGCAGAATTAGACCTATCGAGTCTGATATACCATTCAGTCATTTCTAATATATTCCTCAACATCAGTCTCCTACCTTCTCCCTAGAATCTTTGATCTCCTTATAAATAGAAAAAAGTGTTTATTTGTGACTTAATGGCACTACTGTCTGTGTCTTAATGTGCATTTATATGTGTGTGTCCATGTGCTTGTTATTGTTTTGTATTTGCGTGACTATGTCTGTCAGTCTGTGTATCAGCCTGTGTGTTTCTATCTGTGTTTGTGTCTATTTGTGTGTGACGGTATATGTCTTTGTGTGCTTCTACGTGTGTGCATGCTTATCTCCTTTTATGCATTGTGCATGTTCGTACATTGGGGTATTTACCAATACTTCTGTGTAATTTAATGCCTGCATCTCTGTGCAATGGGATATCTGTTCGTCTGCGAGTGAGAGAGATGAGTTTGGAACTGACAGTAGGTTTGAATTGAGAATTGTTCTTTACTGAATATTGCTCCTTACTCGGTTGGTGGGACGTGGATGTTTCAGAATCTCCACACAAGGCTTCCTGGTCCTCTCCAGCTCTCTCCAGGATCCTCCCCACATATAATGGTAGGGGAATGATGGAACGGATATCCGGCACTCCATCACCCGGCTTGGCCCTTTCTGTCCTATTCCAGGCTGTTTCTCCTGGAATGGGAGAAAGGGAGAGAATGAGTGAGGGTGGGAGTGGATGTCCCTGCTGTTAGTGCTGGGGTAGGTGAGGCTTATGCCCGAAACGTCGACTCTCCTGTTCCTTGGATGCTGCCTGACCTGCTGCGCTTTTCCAGCAACACATTTTCAGCTCTGATCTCCAGCATCTGCAAACCTCACTTTCTCCCAGGTGAGGTGTGACATGGTGAGGTGGCCGGAGGGCGTCTGTCCATAGTGTTGTATGAATGTAGTGCTATTAGTGTGCGGGGCTATTGTATCAGGGACAGAGAATGTGGGGGAGGAAGGTGCTGAATTCAACAGCGGGAATGGTCGTGCTTGAGCCTTATTTGGAGATAGAGCATGAGCCTTGGTTGAGGGTAGGTGCTGTAACAGATATACAGTGAGTGTGAGGGAACAGTGAAAATATACGGTGACACTTATCCTGACAGAGCGAAATGGATATTGATGCTTGTCCTATATTGCTGGACATGTCTTCAGATCATCTCAGCATCGAGGTGAGCCTCCCCGAATGCTTTATCCAAGTCTATCACTAGTAACGACACAGGCCCTGTCCATCAGATTCCACAGAATCAGTTTGGGTGGATCTTACAAATAGCAAAGAGAAACAAACTTGTTGTGTTATATATCTGAACCAAAACTGTCGCGCAAATGTTTTGCATCATATGCTCTGGAAATTAAATATGCAACTATATGCAAAGGCTGCAATAAGGAGGAAATTCTGCACGCGTAGGGGACTCACTCACACCGGGCATGGAAACCAGCTGGCAGAGCAAGTTAGAGAGAATTTCCAGATATTGCACAAATGTGTCCAGGAATCAGACTAACCAGGGAACAGGTCGGACTCATTAGTGACTTGCCAAATTGCATCCAAATGATGTTTGGTGGTAAGACACAGAAGGTGGTGGTAGACGGCTGCTTGTGTGACTGGAGACCAGTGTCTCATGTATACCACAGGGTTCAGTGATGTGTCCCTTATTGTTTGTGATTCAGAGGTGCTGGTGTTGAACTAGGTGGACAATGCTAAAAATCGCATAACCCCAGATTATAGTCCAACAGGTTTATTCGGCGGCACTAACTTTTGAAGCGCTGCTTCTTCATCAAAGCACACAATCATCTGATGAAGAAGTAGCGCTTCTAAAGCTAGTACCTCCGAACAACCTGTTGGACTCTAACCTGATGTTGTGTGATTTTCAACTTTAATATTTGTAGTACTCAAAAAATAATGTAGCTGTGAATATGGACGAGGGGTGAGGAGTGTGATAAGTTAGTTTGTGTTTGATATGCAGATTGGCCGGTTGGTTGGCAGTGAGGAGGAAGGCCTTAAGTTACAGGAAGATACAGATTGAATGGTCAGCTGGCAAGTTCAATGGCAGATGGAATGTAACCCTGATAAATATGAGGTGATACACTTTGGAAGAAGGAACCAGACAGGGGAGGACACAATGAATGGCAGCACACCAGAAAGGTCAGAGGGTGCTTCTTCACACACCCCTGAATATGATGGACCGGTTAATACACAATTTTGGAAAGCATAGGGGACTATAAACATAACCTTGTTTCATTGAGGCACAGATTATATGAGTTATGCGGAACTTTGGTGATGCCAAGATGGAATACTGTGTGTAGTTCTGTGAATCACATTACAGGAAGGATGTGACTGCACTGGAGGGGCTGCAAAGGAGATTAACCAGGATGTTCCCTTGGATGGAGCATATCAGCTATAGAGAGAAACTGGATAAGCTTTAGTTGTTTAGATTGGTGGAGAGGAGGCTGAGGGGGACGTAATTCAGGCGCATAAGATTACAGGGTGGATGGACAGCAGTTGTTCCTTTTAGTCAAAGGCCCACATTTATAACGTGAAGGGTTTGCGGTTATTTGAGAATTGCTTTTCACTCAGAGTTTGTTGGGGTCTGAAATGCAATTCTTGAGAGGGGAGTTATCATGGTAACCTCAAAACCATTAGAAAATACACGGTAGTGCACTTGAAATGCCTCAAGATTCACGGCTATGGGTATTGTGTTGGCAAATGGGCCTCATTTAGACCGTGCTGTATTTCTGATGATACAGCATCTTTGCTGCTGTGATTGTATGGCTGTGGAAGGTCAATCACTGAGTACCTTAAAATAGGAATTGATAGGTTTCTGAAGAATCTCTTAACAAAGTTTATAAGACAGAACTTGTAATATTTTCTGAAAATATGTCAATGGCAAAATTAAGAGAAAGAGATGTGCAGCTTTCTTACAGTTTGATACCAGATAATTGACGACTGGGAAATAGCAGAACTATGGACAAAATGCTTCAGTTCTGCCTCCACAGGGGAAAACAAAACAAAAAAGAAAACTTCTTAGCAATACTAGGGATCTTTATTCTGGTGAGAAAAGGGGAATATAATGAAATTAGCAACTAACCAGTTTAAAGAAAGTATTGGACTGACATTAATGGGCATCGACGAAGTCAACAGAGATTTATGAAATGGGAGTCATATTTGAGAAAGTGGCTTTTAGCAAAATTATGGAGAAGCTATCAATGCAATACGAGTGGAATTTCAGAAAGTGTTTTGATAAAGCCCCAAGCCTATTGTGTGAATTCGAATCCTGTGGGACTGAGGCTAATATATGGTCATGGTTTTAGAATGGGAGAGCTGGCTGGAAACACTGAGTAGGAATAAAGCAATATATTTTTTTTAAATGGAAGACTAGTAGGATATAGCAAGGATCGTCGCTTTGGCCTCAGCTATCCCCAATACACACCATAAATATGGTTGAGGGGCTCAAATGCAATATCCTCAACTCTGCTGACAGCACTGAACGATGACAGCATGTGGGTGGGTGAGGGGGGTGTAAAAAAGCTCCAAAGTGACTGAGACAATTGAAATTACTGGGAAAATACGTGGCAGGTGGAGACCAATGGGAGAGATGAGATGTTGTGCACATTGATGGGAACAATAAAATCGCAGCCTCTCATTTGAAAAAGGGCGTGTTTGAAAAATGTTGCTATATGAAGGAACTTAAGCTGCATTTTTGTTTATTTCTGCGCAGCCCTCTCGGTACATGTAGGGCAATGAGTTCTAAAGCCAGAAGTCAATACTAGGAATGGCATTGGCACGCTGACCAGTGTATATAGACCCGGCAAGTGGGGAACTGTGACATTGAAATGAATCTGGATCTCCCTGTACACCAGTCACTGAAAGCAATTTTGCAGGAGCAGAAAGCAGGTAGGAAGATAAATGGTGTATTCACCTTCATTTTAGGTGGATTGAGTGCAGGAGTAAGAGTAAGTGCAGCTGTACAGGGCCTTAGTGAGACCGCATCCCGAACATTGTACAGTATTGTGCGCAACTTTGGTCTCCTTACCCAATAAAGGGCAAACCTGACATTGAGGGAGAGCAGTGAAGGATGACCAGACTGATCTCTGGGATGACACTTTTGTTGTTGGAGCGGAGTTTGGGGCGACTGGGCTTGTATTCTATGCCGTTTAGGAAAATGAGTGTTGATCACAGTGAAATATATAAAACTCTGACAGGGCAAGACAGATTGGAAGCACGGATGGTAATTCCCTGGCGTGGACGTCTAAAACAAGGGGCCACAGTATTAGGTACAGACAGGCCACTTTTCATTGTGATGAGAATAAATGTCTGCACTCAGAGACTGGCGAACCAGGGGTACTCTTTCCCAGATCAGGCTGTGGAAACCAAGGTGCTGAATATAAATAAAGATTTCTGGAAATTATAGGGATAGGGAGAGAGCAGGAGTGTCGTGTGAAGGTAGATCAGCTATCAGTCCAGTTTGTTCTCCAATGGCGCGGCAGCTGTGTTCCTTTGCAACACCGTTTTGTAGAAAATAGTGCAAAATTAATAATGGGGTCTATGGGAAAAAGAGGGCAAGGGACGAACCCCCCAAAATATCAGTAAAGGCAAAAATTAATTTTAGTCTAACACACACTAGCACAGTCTAAAATACATCTTTAAATCACATATAGTCATGAAACTGTCCTCTAAATGTAACACTTTCAAACTACAGTCACTGACTACAGCAGTGTACCTTTCACCACACTCTTCTCCAGAAAGCGCATGTGGCTGACTGACCACGTGATGCCGATGGGGAAATTCCAGTTCTCCTCAAGATTTTCCCACAGTTTGAAATAAAGTTCTTTCTAAATGTAGACTAAAATTTCAGGCTCAGTTTCAAGGCTTCCAGAGCGGATTGTATTCCTGTTTTAGCTGAACACACTGATTGTACATTTTGCAGACAGAGGATCCTGAGGCTGGGTTGTGCTGTGCAGCTGGTTCCTGGCAAGGAATCGCGTCACAATGAATGAGAGTTCACTTCATGGATAAAGGTTCATGAATCACATTGCAGCCAAATTATATTTAATCAACACGCGTTATCTGAGAACTGCCTGCATATTGAATGGAGGAGCAAAATTGATGTGCTGCAGGGACTCCAGCAGTTCTCATTTTATATTTCACAATGTTTAAACATATTAAGGCATACGAATATTGTATGGGCAAAACTGCATGAAGGAGATGTTCAGCCATTAACTAGCACAGGGAAAGCTCAATGTGTTGTGTGAAGTACTCATTTTCCTATGTTCCTGTGCAGTCTGTGGGAAAGCTCTGTAAATGTTGTCACAAACCGTCAGATGTCAGGGTGGAGGTCTCTGCATGGTCAACATGACTATGTTTCCTGTTCCCTTTTCCGACACCAAGGTTGGGCCGGCTGTTCTCATCAGGTATATCATTTCAGAGCTCGGACCAGTTGATACAATCGAGTGTTTTGCTTGGCTGTTTCAGAGACCATTGAAGAGTTTATCACATATCTGTGTGTCTTGAGTCACTTTTAGGCCAGATCAGGAAAGCACGGGAGACTCACTTCCTGAAAGTACATTGGGAAGGAGATCGATGTTTACAATCAACATTGGACACAAGATCACTGTTACTGACACCAGATTTTACAGCTCGATATGTTAATAATTGTTTTTATTATTCCACCAGCTGCCACCAGCTGCCCAAGCATTAGCCTGCTCTGTATTAATAATCCAATGACAATTCCACAACAGCACTATCTCCGCATGGGGACCTATTGGAAACCACACTGAGCTGCTTCACAACTCTGTTAAAAAAAGAACTCCAGCCAATTTTGACTGTCGTGATGGGACTGATGGGGTGCTAATTGGTCAGATTGTATTTATTCCCCTCTTAGGGAACTGGACATACCTGAGTAATTTTCCACATTGCCAGGGAGATGTCAGAGTTGGAGCTGGAATTAAACAGTTTCCCGAGGGACACGGCTTGTTGTGTAGAAAACTCTTCAGTCCTATTGCAGGAATGGGGTCAGGGCCCATTGCCTTTGTCGTATCTACTGTGTTCAGCTGTTTCTTCATGTCACGCGCAGCGAATCGAATTAGTTGTGATTCTATGGGCATCATGACAGGGTGAGATGGATCATCGACTCAACATGTCTGGCTGAGGATAGTGCAGACAACACATAATTGATTTTTACACTGATGTACAGAACGGTTCCATTATTTAGGATGGGGATATTTATGGAGTCCTCTCCTCCAGTAACTTGTTTAATGGTCCATCGACTTTTATGCTTATATTTGGCAGGATGACAGAGCTTAGATCAGAATTGTTAGTCGTGGGATCATTTCAGCCTCTGTACCAGATGTTAGTTCTGCTGTTTCGAATGTAACCAGTCAATTGTGGTAGCTTTGATGGGTTGTCTTCAGGTAAAGGTACACATGGTACTGACCCTGGCATGTTCACCCACACTCAGCACTGAACCATAGATCTGCTTGATGGTAATAGTGTACTGAGAGATTATCCTGAGCGAAAGGTTGCAGATTGTCATTGAATACAATTCTGCCTCTGCTGCTGCTGTGATCTACAGCATCAGATGATAACCCAATTTAAGCTGCAATGTCTACAATTCAATTCCACTGACTGTCTCCCAGTTCACACCGAGACCCATTCACCCAACAGCCCTGTATTCACTGACCTACTCTGGTTTCTGGTGCGGCAACCCTTCCATTTTCATATTCTCATTCTGCTGAAATTCTTTCCTTGGTGTCACGCCTCCAATTTGTTACTTTCACTCAATCAATTTAAGGTACTAATCTGAATCTTTTCCTTTCAGTAAAAACATCTTCAGTATTTGGAGTGAATGTGTTTCCTTCTGTTTTTCTCCCTGGCGATGATTCTGAACTCCGCAGTGTCAGTGATGCCAGCCTTCTGCAGTTTCAGAATCAAGGAACTTATGCGTTATTGTTCTGTTCCCAGTGTGCAGCGCTCCTTGTTTGACAGAATGTTTGGGCATCTTTGACATATGTCGTTGGAAATTGTTCAAAACCAGAAATTGCTGAAGAAGTTGCTGAAGATGTTGCAGCATTTTCCGGAGTGAATACAGATATAAACTTGCAGGTCTCGTGAACCTTCTACAAAGCTCCCTGTTTCTCCAGCAATTTTTGGTATTCTATTTCCAGTATCGATCGTTATTTGTTTAACTGAAAATTTGTTCTGTGCCCCTATTTCTGGATAAACACAGCAGGTCTGTCAGCATCTGCAGAGACAGAGAAACAGAGTTGGTGTTTCAAGTCTAGTGTGAGACTTCTTCAGTACTGAATATGATAAGAAAATGTGCTTTTAAACCCGTGGCAGAGATGGGGAATGGGTAACAGGGAAAAGAGAGTGTGACAAAAGATAAATGAAGAGTATGTAAAACGGGTTTACATTGAGATGTAACTGAGGGAAAGGGGTTCTCTCTATTGAATGTAAGATAAGCAAGACACAAGCACACAAGGCCATAGGGAGGCCAGAAGGGGGCATTTTGACTATATGGTATTATATAGATCTGGCCATAGATACGTTTTCATTGTTGAGATCATCACCCCCTTTAGATAAATAAATTCAGCTGCTTGACCTCTTATTGGCACTTGTAAGAGTTTCATGCTGCCTCAGTATATAATATGGAGAAAGACAAATAATAGTATGAAGTTTGGGCTGAGTACTGTTTTACTGTCGTGTTTAATATAGTTTCAAATTTGCAGTACTTATCTTTAAATGTATGTTCTTGAAGTTAGTATCAGATGGAGTGTAGAAGGTTGTGGGGCTGACATTCCAGAAGTTTATGAAATCATGAGAGGTATGGATCGGGTGAATATCCAAGGGATTTTCCACAGGATGGGAGAGTTCAACCATAGAAGGCATAGGCTTAAGTTGAAAGGGGGAACATTTACAAGGGACACAGGGACAATGTTTTTACAGAGAGGGTGGTGTGGAAATGGAATGAGCTGCCAGAGGAAGAGTGGTAGATCCATGTACAGCTCCAACATTTGAAACTCATTTGGACAAACATATGAATGGGAAACATTTAGAGGCATATGGGCCAAATGAAAGCAGATGGGGCTCGTATAGTTTGGAAAACCTGGCCAGCATGGGCATTGAGGAAAGCTTCACGCAGAGTCAGTGTGGTTTGGTGAAAGGGAAGTTATATTTTGCCCTGTAAGATCATGCAAACTTTTTCTGGAGATGCCTGAAAATGTAACAAGCGGATTTGATATGGGGGGAATCTGATAGACAACAGGCTTTCCAGAGATTTTCCACAGGGTATGACCAAATAAAAGATCTTACTCAAGCCAGAAGCTCGTAGGATGACGAATAATATATTAACATGCGATGGTGATTGGTTAACACATCGAAATCGGAGAGTCAGGATTAGTGGATCTTTATGATAAATGTGAATCTGCTGGAATACCACACATATCAGTCCGATGGCATCAGTTATTGACAATCTATACTGACAGCCAGAAGGAGGGAGCTGAGTGCAATATACATCCGAGTTTGTGGATGACACTGAGAATCAAAGGAAGGATGTTATTTAACGGAGAGGACTTCCAGAAAAGGAGCAGTACAAAGATATTGGAGTCTTCCTGTGTATGAAACATAACGTCAGCATGCTGATGCAGAAAGTAACTAGGTTGGGACATTAGCGTTCATTAGCAGAGGGATTGAATTCAAGAGTCGTGAAGTGATGTTGCAGCTGTACAGGACTTTGGTTAGGCCACATTTGGAGTTCTGTATGCAGTTCTGGTCGCCTCACTTTAGGAAAGATGTGGAAGCTTTGGAGAGGGTGCAGAGAAGATTTACCAGGATGTTGCCTGGAATGGAGAATAGGTCGTACGAGGATAGTTTGAGAGTTCTCGGTCTTTTCTCGTTGGAACGGTGAAGGATGAGGGGTGACTTGATAGAGGTTTATAAGATGATCAGAGGAATAGATAGAGTAGACAGTCAGAAACGTTTTCCCCGGGTACAACAGAGTGTTACAAAGGGACATAAATTTAAGGTGAAGGGTGGAAGGTATAGGGACGATGTCAGGGGTGGGTTCTTTACCCAGAGAGTGGTGGGGGCATGGAATGCGCTGCCCGTGGGAGTGGTGGAGTCAGAATCATTGGCGACCTTTAAGCGGCATTTGGATAGGTACATGCTTAACCTAGGATAGAAGTTCGGCACAACATCGTGGGCCGAAGGGCCTGTTCTGTGCTGTATTGTTCTATGTTCTATGTTCTATGTTCTATTAGGCGGCTTCCTGGGATGAAATGGTTGACTTACTGAGAACCTCAATAATAGAGAAGCAATTATTCATTCGGGTTAAATGAATGGTGAGTCATACTGCTGAAATATCCAACACACAGAAAGGGCTTGAGAAGGCAGATATTGAGAAGTTGTTTCCATTCCTGGGCAGAGTGTCACACTCGAGGATATAGGTACCGAAAAAGAAGTATCGATTTCAATCTGAGATGCAAAGTGGTGTCTTCTCTCAGAATATAGTAAATGTCTGGAATTCCCTAACCCAGAGAGGTGTGGAGGGATACAAGACGTCGGCAAGATAGTGGAGTTGAGCCCTGGAGTAGATCAGCCATGTTCTTATTAAATGACAGGGTTAGCTTGATGGGCCGAATGGCCTAGTCTTGTTCCTATTTATTAATTTCACATGTTATGCTTTTGGAAAGTAACTGGGTATTTTCCTGGAAGTTGTGTTGTACAATGTTGCACTCAGGGAGAGCAGATGATTTGTTTGAGTTAACCCCGGGTGGGGTATGGGGGCTGTATTCCCAGCGAATCTGGGTATGTAACATGACCAACATCTGGAGCAGAAGTTACAGAGAGGGGAAGCTTGGAAAGAGGGATTTGGGGTGGGTGTCGGTTCCTGATCCAGCCTAGATTTTCCAAGTATATTTCCGAAACTACACCTCACCATCGGAGTGGCCTCGATCTTCCCCTCTGTATCAGGTCCGAAGGGCTGAATGGAACATCAGAACACAGGGCTGAGGGATACGAATGGGCCATTCGGCCCTTGGACACTAGTCCACCAGTAAATAAGTTCGTGGCTCATCTCATTGTGGTCCCAACTACACTTCTCTATCCATGCGCCATTATCCCTGATTCATCTGTCAGTGGGCAATCAGGTGAAACCAAGCTCAATATAATATAAAGATTCAGCCATCCCAAACTTCTGGGAAAGTGAATTCGCGCTTGAATGAATTCCCACTTGGTGAGTTTCTCCTAATTCCTGCTCTGACTGAGATTAGACGCAGTTACTGTTTCTTTTTCTAGTCCCACTCCTCCACTGCTCCCAACAAATTTTAAATGTAACCAGGTTGGTGATATGGCCAATCATAAAGGTCTCAGACTGGGTCAGGTTCAGTGGAAGGAACAAGTCAGGCAGATTTCTTTAGTCAGCCACAATTAACTAAGAGAACTAACGGCTGTGCATGTTGGATCTGTGATTAGCACTGCTACGTCACATCACCAAGGAGCTGGGTTCAATTCCAACCTCGGGCGGCGCTCTGTGTGGAGTTTCCTCACAATGCTCCAATTACCCCCCACAGTCGAAAGATATGCAACTTACAGTGGATTGGCCATGCTAAATTGCCCATAGTGTCCAGGGATGGGTAGGTTAGTCATGGGAAATGCAGGGTCACATGGATAGGGAAGGGCGGGCAGATCCGGGGGGATGCTGTTCGGAGGGTCAGTGTGTACTTAATGGATGGGTTTTCCTACTTCCACACTGAAGAGATTCTATAAAAATGCCAATAAATTTGGACTATACCCAGTAGGTATCTATCTGATCCACTCTCCTCTAGGTCTTGTATATTTCAATAAGATCAGCTCTGTTTCCAAGAGTGACCTGTTAAAGCCTTCGGAATATAAGGTACTCATTCCTGGAATACGTGAAGTGAAACATGTCTGAACTACTTCCAATATAATTATATCCTTCCTCAGATAAGGAGACAAAGAAAAAATAATCTCACACTCAGAGCTTGTGTTTTATTTTTGTTTTCTCAGTGTTGTGGGTCTTTGTAACTCTCTCCCCCACAAATCATTGAAGGCAAAGATATTGAATATTTTTGAGGGACAGACAGAAGGTTCATAAATGACAACGGAGTCGAGGATTATCGGGGATTGGCAGGAATGTGCGATCTGGGGGAAAATGTAGACGGTAGTAACAAATGACACGGCTCCAGAACATCCAGGAATATAATTCAAAACTGATGGAAGCTCAATGTAGATTCCGATGGTTTTAATTCATGAGAGCTCCAGGATTATGTTTTTTCAGGACTTTTCAGCGGCAGTGATTCAGAAAAGAAAATATTGTGATGACATCAAGAGAAGGGTAAAGGAACTCAGGATTCAGTATTCCTTATGACTCCCAACGGTGCTTCGAATTGCTTTGAATGGATCGATGAACTTGTCTGACTCTCCAGAGAAAGCAAAAACTTTGTGGACATTTTAAAGTAAGCTGGATGTTGAGATAATCATGTTTCTCTCTTAAAGAAATTTTGTTGGATTTTTCTGGTATCAACCAGTGTTAAATTACAGTCAGGGATTAGTAGAATACTCACTTTTAACTTCTTCATACTATCATTACTCTTTTTCTCTTTGTTTGTGTCTGGGGTGAGGCTCAAGCTGGAGCGAGATACAAATGTGGTTGTGATGATTAAGTGCCCGCTTATTAATTGTTATTAATTGCCCTGGATGCCATATTGGAAGCGGGCAGAAGATAAAGTTTTGTGATATGTAAGCGTCCCCATTGGGTGGGGTGGGGTGGGGGTGGAGGGAGTTGAGAAAACTCTATCAAGTGTCATTGGTACTTTGGATTTTGTTTCGTTCTTTTTTTAAATGTTTTTAGCTTTGGAAAGTTTTTACTGCTTGTTAGTTGCAGGAGTTTTAGTTTGTACAGATTTAAGCTCGATGAGTGTTTTGTCATCAATACTTAGCGATGTGTAATTCGATATGAAATTCTCTCGAGTTCAAATGTTGCTCCAGTATGTTATGGATAATGATGTGCTTAAACGGTGTACCTGGAACATTAAGGGGAGCCATCTGCCATTCAAGAGGGAAAATGTACTTTATCGTCTTACAAAAGAGAGAGTGAATGTTGTTCTATTGCAGGAGATGCAC
This sequence comes from Hemiscyllium ocellatum, assembly GCF_020745735.1. Classification (NCBI taxonomy): domain Eukaryota; kingdom Metazoa; phylum Chordata; class Chondrichthyes; order Orectolobiformes; family Hemiscylliidae; genus Hemiscyllium; species Hemiscyllium ocellatum. The sequence goes on along the minus strand of NC_083414.1, from coordinate 85,395,904 downwards.
CTTGATTACAAGGAACGTTTGACGTTACAGCAGGGAGAGTTTGATCGAGTTTATTTCTCATGTTTTAATACTAAGAGTGGGGGGAAATCATAATGGATAGGAAGAATCTTTCATTTAAATTACTAGATTATATTAAACACCCATGGAAGGATCGTAATCCTCAAAGCCTTGAACTATGGGAATTAATACATTATTTTGAATGACAATGCATCAGATTGAGGGCAATACAGCCAAAACCATGTTTCTTACCCCTATAATTGGTATACCGGGTTGTCATCCTGGGATAACAGATTCCAGGTTTAAACTGTGGGCAGCAAGGGGTGGGCTTTGCTTGAGTGATTTAGAATTCGTAGAATCCCTACGGTGTGGATACAAGCCCTGGGTCCAGCAAGTCCACTTCAACCCTCTGAAGAGTCACCCACCCAGACCCATTTCCCTACCATCCTGTATTTACCCTGACTAATGCCTAAACCTACACATCCCTGAACACTATGAGTGATTTATCAATGGTTAATTCATCTGACCTGCACATCTTTAGACTGTGGGAGGAAACCCACACAGACATGGCGAGAATGTTAACTCCACGCAGCCAGTCACCCAAACCAGAACCAAAGCTGAGGCCCTGGTGCTGTGAGGCAGCAGCGCTAACCACTGAGTCACCACGTGTTATTTGATGGAGAAATAATGACATCATTTGATCAAATAACTCGCACGTATGGACTACCTAGTAGAGACCTCTTCTGCTTTTTTTTTTCCAGATCAGAGATTTGACTTTTAAAAAAGCACACTTTGAACAGACTCTTACAGATCCGATAGAGGGAAGAGGGTGCCTATTGCTTAGAATACACTCTCTGTCAGTACCCTCTATCATTAGTTGGAGAATGTCCGCTCAGACAAGATTGTGCAGCTTTGTGATGTCTGCGAGAGAGAGTTCAGAACACTTCGGAGACATGGGATGATATTTGTGAAAATGCTCAAAGGATTATGATCTGTAGTAGGACCCTTTCCATGCAGTTGAAAATTCTTCATAGGGTCGATCTGACCCCAAATTGTCTCTCAAAATGCAAAGTGGGATTACCTTCATGTCCTAAATGCTGAATGACTACAGGCACTCTTACTCATTGCTTGTGGTCCTGTTGCAGGCTTCATCTACATTGGAGCACTGTGGTAGGTGTGATAGAGTGGGTATTGAAGACTGAATTGGAGATGGACCTGGTTTCTGTTTTCCTGGTTCTGCCCAGGGTAGTTTCCACAGATACACATGGGGAAAAATAAATGTATCCTTACTTTCCGTACTTTCCATGCTAGGAAAAATAGACTGTTGGGTCGTCGTCAGCTCTTCATGGAGAATATCCCTTTTGGGTTTCTCACTGGAATGGTGCACCAAAAAACAAAGATGTATATGAGACATGGCAGCCCTTTTTGGATTACGGCAATGCAGGGTTATCGGCCACTCCAAGAAGGGTTTTTATATAACCATGATGCTATTGTCTGATGAATCTAATATCCATCGATGTGAAGAACCATGAACAAAGAAAACGTATTCGTTAATACTCTTAATGAACGAGAGCTATCGTTGTGTTGTGCTGAGCTGTATTGTTTATTCATTATTTATTGTTTAGTTTTGTTTTTCTTCTGTCTGTGCAGTGTTTTAACTTGTTTTGTATGTACATGCAACTGGATGTATTTTTTCAGTTATTTGAGTTGTGTTGTTATTGACTTATTATAATATTAAAAATCTCTTTTTCAATAAAATATTTTTGAAAATTAAAATGCTAACATTGATAGAATAGAGTCCAAAGTACTCTCATTAGGGAGACCACTCATGTTGGTTTCTCCTGAGGATCACCAAACCTCGGATGATGGGGTGACCATTGCATGAAAGTATAAAGATGATGGAATATATTGTTAGGTAGCCGTAACCATGGGAAAAGCCCTCAAACAGGCGTTTGAAAAAAAAGGGGTAAAAGTGTCTGAGCGCTGTTTGGCCAATGACAGGAACCTCGGGGGTTGAATGACTCAAAGTTCCCGTAACATGGAGCTGAGAAGACCATCAGTTCAGCGGGGACCTTACTAAATGCCAGAGCAGGTTTGAAGGGCTGAATGGCCTCAGCATGATTTGAATTTTATGTGATTTGAAAAACGTACTTCTCTACTCCTTCCTCTTATATGTTACACACTGGGAAACTGCCATTTTCCTGAAGCTGGTAATTATTTGGAACATAATCTGGAACATTCCATAATCGGCATTCTTCAGAATATTCCGTGATTGTGTGGGATGTTTTGCAAAGGCGAGAGATAGAGAGAGAGAGAGTAAGTGTTGCATGCAGTTATGAGAGTGGGGGCCATGAGTCTTTTTCGGGGGTAGGTGCGATCACAGATATACAGTGAGTGTGAGGGTGCAGAGAGAATAAGGTGACACTTATCCTGAAAGAGCAGGGAAGGTTATTGATATTTGTCCTGTACTACTGGACATTTCTTCACACCTCAGATACTGCACTGAGCTGGGCGGTGAACTCAGACCATGATTGGTGGGTCTAGTGGTGTGGCTCCCTCTGGGAAGAGAATGTTCTCCCTCTGTAGTAGCCCATCTAATACGCCCGCGTGCTCCGTCAACAAACCATGCTGTAATTGCCCCTTATCTGCCAAACTGCCATTTCCCTGCCTTTGCACTGTATCCATCTAATCCTGTCCTATCTGTGTATTTGTCCAATTGCCTTTTCAACGTTGTTATTGTACCCACTTCAATCACTTCCCCTGGCAGCTCAGTCCATATGCGTACCACACGCTGTGTTAAAAAGATGACCCTCAGGTTCCTGTTTTATTTTTCCTCTCCAGACATGAACGGATGTCCTCTTGTCTTCGATTCCCCAACCTTGCAAAAAAAAGTATTCACTCCAGGCATGCATCTAATAATTTGATAAACTCTATACTTCCATAAGAACCACCTCAGTTTCCTACTCTGTAAAGAAATAAGTTCTAACCTGTCCAAATTCTTCCTATAACTCAACCCTTTAGCCCAGGAAACATCTTGTAAGTTCCTTCTACATTATTTTTTGTTCAATAATATCCTTTCTAGAGCAAGGTGAACAAAACTGTACACAATACTCCAACTGCAGCCTTACCAACATTCTGTACACCTGCAACATAACGTCCCAACTTCTATACTCAATGCCCTGATGTAGGCCAGTGTGCCAACAGCCTTCCTCATGGTCCTGTGTACCTGTGACCCAAATTTCAGATAACCGTGCACCTGATCTCCAACGTCGTTTTGTTCCACTACACTCCTTAAGTCCCTCTCATTCATCCTTAAACTCCTACCTGGATTTGACTTTCCAAAATGCAAGACGTCACACTTATCTATATTAAACTCCATTTGCTAATTCTCAGCCCACTTTCCCAGCTGGTCAAGGTATTGCTGTAATTTCTGATAATGTTCCTCTCTCTAAACGATGCCTCTAATTTTAGTGTCATCTGCAAACTTACTAACCTTGCGTTGTGCACTCTGATCCAAATCATTGATATAGATAACAAACAGCAATGGGCCCCGGACCGACCGCTGAGGCACGCCAATTGTCACAGGCTTCCAGTCCCACAAGCATACCTCCACCTTAGCCGTTTGCTTCATAATGTTAAGCCAATTGTGTCGCCAATTTGCCAGTTCACCTTGGATTCTATGTGATATAATCTTCTAGAGTGGCCTACTATTTGGATCCTTATCAAAGGTCTTACTGAAATCGAAATAGAAGATGTCTACCACTGTGTCCTCGTCAACGTTCCTGGTCACTTCCTCAAAAATCTCTAACAAACTTCATAAGGCATGATCCGCCACGCTCAAAACGAAGCTGACTGCTTCAACTCAAACTTTGTATTTCCAAATGCATGCACGTTTTATCTTTCAGAAGCTGCTCAAGTGGTTCAGCGAAAACAGGTGTTAAGCTTACTGGTCTATATTTCCTGGGCTTTTCTTTGCAGCCATTCTTGAATAAGGCACGACGTTTGCTACCGCCCAGACTTCCGGGATCTTGGCGCTTAAGCTTTATCTCTCGCTTCTTGCAGTGGTCTTGGATGTATCTGGTCAGGACCAAGAGATTTGTCTGACTTTGTGCATTCTAATATATCCATCAGCAATTCTACTGTGATATGGACAGTACCAAGATTTGACAACTAACCTCCTAAATGTCACAGGTCTTCATGTCTTTCTTCATGGTAAACACAGAGGGGAAATTGAGGAATTCACCAATCTCTTGAGGTTTTACACATGCATGCGTATTTTGTATTTTAATGCATCCTATTCTTTCCCTAGTTGTTCTTTATTTTTACTCTACTGAATTTGGATTCTCTCTACATTTCTCAGCCAAGGCTATCCCATACCCCCTTTCGCCTTGCTGATTTCCTTCTTCACTAAACTCCTCTATCCCCTGTATACCTCCAGGGATTCCATTGATCTGAGCTGCCTGAACCTGAGCCACGCCTCCATTTTTTCTGGTCAGAGCCTCAATATCTCTTGACATCCAGGGTTCTCTCTTCCAGTCTCACTTTGCCTTCACCCTCACAGGAAAATGGAAATCTTGAACTTGAGCTCTCTCACTTTTAAAGCCCTCCCACTTGCCCGAAATCCTTTTACCTCGAAACAAACAACTCCAACCATCCCCTGCAATCCCCTGTCTAATTCCAACAACATACGCCTTACCCCAATTTAGAAGTTGAATCAGTGGACCAATTTTGTCCCTCCCATAACTATTTTAAAATTAATACAACTCTAATCACTTTTCCCAAAATGCTCCTCGACTTTATCTCCTTCACCTATCCTGCCCTATTTCCCAACAGTAGGTCGAGTTTGTCCCTTCCCGAGTAGGTTATTCTATATATTGATTGTTGAAACTTTCCTGAACACACTTAACAAATCAAGTTCCATCTGAGTTCTTAACCATCTGGAAGTCCCAGTCTATGTTCGGAAAATTGAAATCACCTATTATAACAATCCTGTTGCTCCTGCAAGTCTCCTCAGTCTCCCTGTATATTTCTTCCTTTAAATCCTATTGTTCATTTGGAGGCTTATAGTGCAACCACTATAACATTACCATCCCCCTCTAACTACTTTGCACCATTCACAAAAGCTCATTGGATATTATCTCAATCATTTCAACTTTAAATACTGGTGTGATACTCGACTTAATCAGTACTATTGGTATTTCAACTGTTTCCATTTACATCTCTCCATCGCAGTGATTTTCATATCATGGCACCCCTTGTCAAGGCACAGTGGAGATATGGAGCTGTAAATGGATGGGAGCTGCACATCCTGTCACTTTCAGCATTGTTTACAAGTTTCCCCACACTGGGCAGCAATCTAACACAGTGTTACTGAACAATGCAACAGTCTGGGTTTATATATGAATGAACCAGTGCGGTCTGCACAGCTCCCCACGCTGGACATTTAGCCCATGATTATAGATCGAGCATTGGTGTGGGCTGCACAGAGTTCCATTCTGGATATTGCTGGGTTGCATTCAGCAGTACGCTAGCCGGATCTACACAGTGCTCCATCGTGAACATATAATGGATGGAGTGGTTATGTGAGTTGGATTGCGAATGTGAGAGAGCTAAACATCTGGCAATACCTTTATTATTTGTTTTCATTCTTATGATTGGACCCTGTGTCCCAGTCTCGAGCAGTTGAGTGATGGCCTTCTGTTCCTGTGTCCCAGTCCAGAACAGTTGAATAACTGCCTCCTGTTCCTGTGTCCCAGTCTCGAGTAGTTGTGTGATGGCCTTCTGTTCCTGTGTCCCAGTCTCGACCAGTTGAATAACTGCCTCCTGTTCCTGTGTCCCAGTCTCGAGCAGTTGAGTGACTGCCTCCTGTTCCTGTGTCCCAGTCTCGAGCAGTTGAGTGACTGCCTCCTGTTCCTGTGTCCCAGTCTCGAGCAGTTGAGTGACTGTCGCCTCATCCAAGTTTTGTGAAAATAGATGTCCTCCTCCTGCTCCAGAGTAACAGGCTCCAATAGCTCTGTGCTCAACTGCTGCTTCTGTGGAAAGGAGTTGAGGGACTGAAGCCTCTTCACATTCTTTCCCGCTTTTCTTGAGTAAAAGCCCTTCTCCTGTTTCTGTAAAACACCATCAAATTCTGAATGATTAATTTTTGTATTTGACTGTCAGTAATTGAGCAAACAAGCTGACTGACAGAATTCAGAAGCTGAATAATCACCTTCTGTTCCCATGTTAAACACTCAAGAGTCAATAGAAGCTCAGAGATGTACTGCACGGAAAAAGATCCTGCGGTCTGGTCATCCATACCGACCAAATATCCTAAATTAATCTCGTTCCCCCTTGACAGCAGTTGGCCCATCTCCCTCTAAACACTTCCCATGCGTGTATCCATCCAAATGCTTTTTAAAAGGTGTAACTGTACCTGCCTCCACTACCTCTTTTGGCTGTTCAATCCATACACACAGAAGTGTCTGTGTGAAAATGTTGTTTTAGCGTTCCTTTTTAAATCTTTCTCCTCTCACCTTAAACCTTTGTTATCTATATTTGGACTCGTCTATCCTGGGAAAAGACATCGACTGTTTACCTTATCTATGACCCTCATGATTTTATAAACCTCTTTAACGTCACCCCTCAGGCTCAATACTTGAAAATAGCCCCAGTCTATTCAAACTCTCCCTGTAACTGTAACCCTCCATTACCTGCAACATTCTTTTAAATCTCTTCTGCACCCTTTCAAGGTTGACAACATCTCCCCGACAGCAGGGAGACCAGAATTAAAGGCAATATTACAAAAGTGGCCAAATATCCTGTACAGATCCAACACGTCATGCAAATGCTTAGAGTCAAAGCACACACCAATAAAGGGAAGATCACCAAGTGGCTTCTTCACTATGTTATCTACCTGTGACGGCACTTTCAAGGAACTGAGAACCTGCACCACAAGGTGCCTCACAGGACAACGATCTGGGTTTCATTCCATCCGTGAATGACTGACTGTGTGGTGTATGTACATTCTCCCCGTGTCTGTGTGAGTTTCCTCCGGGTACTATGTTTTCCTCTGACAGTATAAAGATATAAAGGTGAGGGTAGATTGACCATCCTAAATTGTGCATGGTACCCTGGGACGTGTGGGCGAGGTGGGTTAGCCATGGGAAATGCAGGCTCAGAGGGATAGGGTAGGGGTTTGTCCAGTGGGATACTGTTGAGAGGGTCGGTGTGGCCTCGATGGGTAGAATAGCCTGTTTCCTCACTGTAGGGATTCCATAATTTCTATGGAGTTATCCTTGATTGGCGACTTTCAACAGGACCCTACCTATATCTCTTACTCTGATATTTCTTGCCAAAATGCAACACCTCACATTTATCTAAAATAAACTCCATCTGCCACTCCTCATCTCACCTAATCAACGTCTCATTATATTCTGAGACATTATTCTTCACTGTCGACATTACCACCAAAATTGGAATTATCTACAAACTTACTGGCCATACTTCACTTACTCAAGTACAAATGATTTGCATAAGCAATAAAAGACTCACTATTGATCTTTGTGGCACGCCACTAGTCACAGGTCTCCAAGTTCAATGAACAAATGTCCACTGTCACGCCCTATCTCTAATATTCAAGAAGAAAATGGGCCTAAATGACGAGCTCTCCAGGATTCCAGGCAGTCTAACCTTGATAACTAGTCTACCATGTAGAACATTTTGGTTTTCTTCCTGAATTGCATAAAGACAACATCCACTGTCCTGCCGTCATCAATCATCTTCTTCACTTCCTCAAAAAATTCCACCCAGTCAGTGAGACGTGATCTCCAATGTACAAAGCTCTCTTCAGTCCTTGTCTTTCCAAATGCATATACATCCTTTCAATCAACCACACCCCCGCACCCACCGCCAACAATTTAGTCACCATTGACGTCAGGCTCACCAATCTATAGTTAGCTGTATTTTCCTTACTTTCTTAAATAATGACACTATGTTAGCAGCCCTCCAGTCTTTTGACGCCTCACCAGTGTAAATCAATAATACAGATATATCAGCAAAATGCTGAGCAATCTCTTTCCGAGCTTCCCACAAACTTCTAGGATACAACTGATCAGGTCACAGGGATTTGTTCACCTTTGTATGTTTTAAAATGTCCGATATCTCCTTGTAATATAGATACTATTCAAGATATCACTATATATTTCTTCCTTCTCTCACTGTTGTAAACTCCCCTACATTAAATACTGAGGAGAAATACTTGTTTAGTAAACCTTCCATCTCCTATGGTTACGCACATAGGTAGCCTTATTGAGCTGTAAGGTGCCCTATTCTCTCCCTAGTTAATATTTTGCCATTAAAGGACGTGTAGAGTTGCTTCAATGCCTCGTTAAACCTATTTCTAAAGTCATCTCATGTCCATATTTTTCTGGCTGGAGTTCCCCATTGACTATACACTTACTTTCCTTATACCCCTCTCGGGACTCACTTGATCTCAGCCCTGTTTACCTGACATATGCCTCTTTCCTTACCTTGACCAGAGCATCAATATATCTAACCATCCAGCACTCCCTGCACCCACCAGCCTTGCCCATCTCACTAATAGGAACACGATGGCTCTGGACTCTCTGACACCAAGTTTTAATCACCTTGCATTTTCCAACCATCCCTTTACCTGCGAATAGGGTATCCTAATCAGCCTTTCACAGGGCTCACCTAACACTTTCAAAATTGACCTTATTCAAAGTAGGAACTTTAATGTTTACATCAGGTCGTTCCTATTCCACAACTAGTTTGAAACTAATATTTATTTTTAACAGATTTGAAAGTTTAATAAACGCTTCCTACCCCTCTGGAACAGGTTTGAGAGGCTGAATTGGCTCCTCCTGTCCCTCTGGAATAGACTGGAGAGGCTGAATGACCTCCTCCTGTCCCACTGAAATAGACTCAAGAGACTTCATGCCATCCTCCTGTCCCTGTGTAACAGACCCGAGACATCAAATGACACAGCAACCCGTGGATTACGCACTGCCAGTAAACTGTATCTAATGGCGGTCCAACCATTCTCAGTTACAGAAACACAGAGAACACAATGTACTCCAGATGCCCTCTCAGTAACACCTCATACAGCTGCAGTGACACATCTCTTTGTTTTGAATGATTCTGTTGGCAAAATGTGCCAATATTCCAGTTTTCCATCTTTTCAGTTAGCAACAGGTTAATATGGGCTGAATGGCTTTCTCTTATCCCTCTGTAAGAGGCCCATAGGGACAGAATTGTTTTGGCCAGTTCCTGAGCAGCAGTCTCAATGCTCTGTCTCAAGGTTATGAAAGGATTTGATAACAGGGCATTAAAACCATGAGTAGACACACACTGGTCAATAAGTACCGTACTTTGTGTTCAGGTATCTAGAAACTTGCCTACCCGACTTCTTTTTATGCAGCCGATCTGTTTTTTTTTATAACTGCCTCCTTTCATAAACAGAGTAGAACATATATAGACTGCTGCAGTGTTCTGTTCATATTCTCATATACAAGTAAAAAAAATTTAAAAGATTGAAAGATTTATGGTCTATCCCTCAGCAACCCTCAACCATTCCATCCAAAACCAGTAAATGAAAAGTGATGTATGGAACTGGTTAACTGAGTCTGTTTGTTCAGTGACTGTGATTAATGCCAACCGCCATGGATTCTAATTACCCCAGTGGAGAGTTTCCATCTTTTAATGATAAATGGCCTCCGTACAATGTGTCAACCCATAACATGAGCGGGAGCATCACCGACAGCACTGCCGGGGATGAGCAGATCCAGAGAGTGGGGGAGGAGAGATCAGACTCTGATAACATCAGACGGGAATGTTCCAAAAATGGATCAGAATCTGACAACATTAGACATGAATATGTCAACATTAGACAGGAGCTTATCATATTATGTTTGGTATATTTCTGCATTTAATTGGTTGTCATTATCATCGCAGATCTATTACGCTCTTCTCATTTTTCAATACTTCTATTATCCCTTCCTGGCTATCGTTGGTGCTGCTGGTGAGTGTCACTGTCCAGATTTTGTTTTCTATAAACCAGTTATGACTGTATTCTTGTTATTTCATATAGTCTACACTTCTTGCCAAAATTATTGTTCCTGTGGAATCTCTCAAACCAGATATTCACTTTACAGACTACTACTAACTGACATCAATGAAGGTGTACAATTACTGTCTCGCTCTCTGCTCTGGCAGTGTTACTCCGGGTCTCTATGTTGACCTATTCTGTTTCAGGGGAGAACCACAATTCATTATATCATTGCCTTTGCTGTTAAGAGCATGGAGGTCACTGTCTACTGTTCTGGTTACAAACTCCACTTCCTCTACTGTTTCCATCCCATCCCTGGACAATATCTGCAGCAGAAGCAGACACGTCACAAATGTGGGAGATCCCTTTGACACTGAGCTGATTCTTGACACCATTCCTTGACCATTTCTAACTTGAAATATTCACCACTCCAGAATATGTCTCACTGGTTTATTCCATCTGCTGTTTGAATCTTGAGATATGAAATACAGTCTTAATGAAGGCAAGAATCTGCTGCTGATGCTCCCGGCTTCAAACCTGCCCAAACAAATCTGATTCAAACTCACACCAACCCCCATCCATCTGAAATTCATGCACGCTGACGTATATTGCTGTTGTGTCTGGCAATGCCTTTATTTTAACATTCTCAAAAACATTACCTTATCTATCCATGAAACTTCTCTCGTTCTCTCTGTTGATTAACAAAAAGCCTGCCAGTTGTTCGTATTTAAAATTGTTTTCTTCATGTGCGTTCTTTCTCAGACAATAAGTTTCTCATTTAACGACGTCAATCGCGCGCACAAGCTTTCTCTCTCTCTCTCTCTCTCCCTGATGCACACATACACACAAGCAGAGAGAGCAAACCTTCCCATTGTAGGCAGTAACCTGATGTGAATAGTGTTAGCATATGAAAGTAAAGTTTGCAATACTCTCATAGTGGGCAGATAGTGCAGTTTACTGAGCAACACGCGAGCATGATCTGCACAGCTCTCCATATGGGGCTGTCATCTTGTCCCAGTTAATGTTGTTTGTGGTGTTCTGTGAAGCAGATTCAGAATTTGATGTAACAAACCATTTCAGCTAATCTGGCAATACCTTTTTTGAATGTTCTCTTTGTTGTAATTTTACTCACGAAGATGTCAATTCTCCAATTAGTCCCACTGCCCTGACTTTTTCCATATATTTCCACAACATCTTTTCAGTTAATTAACTGTCTGTTTCAGTCTTTAATATGAATCTCTCTGTCCCTTTGTATTTTTCCCCGGCCTTGGGTTTTGGCTCCCTAGTGTATCGAGTGCTGGCATTGTGTAGCTCAAAATAATGAAATGGGGTGTGATAAGCGGTTGTTCAATTCCTGGTATGTCCCATATGATGGTCCATGGATAGGCATGTTTCAGAAGTTATGAGAAACATCCTTGTAACTTGGTCAGTACCTGTGGCTGTCCCTCTCTGGTGATCTTGCAATCAGTAACACGAGCAAGCCCACTGAGTAAAGGACCAGGCATCTAAATTGCCTGATAATGCTGTCACTTTTTTTTAAATAAAAGGTTATTTTATCCTTTTTTTTTAGTAAGAGATCTTAAAGGCCAAATTGCCTACTGAAAACGGCTCAAGTAAATAAATTACGGGGCTTTTAGGGTTTTTAAAAATAAATTGTAGTAACAATGGCCAGCTGGCACAGACCAGGCTTTCTAAGTTTCTATTTATTGTAGCTATAACAATCACCAGGTGCGTGGGGTCCCAGAAGGTTGGAAATTTTAGTAAATTATCCCGAGCTGCTATTCTCTCTGGAACCACACTTGATGCTGTTTCCTCCTGGATTGGAGAACCGTATGTTTAGGTGATGTGTGTTTAGGTGATTTTAGTATATTGGAACAGTTCATTTGTAGAAGGTACTGCATCCATTATTCGGTTAAGATTTCCAATATTTAAGTTATTCTAAATTCCTCTTCATTTTGTCTGGATTTTCATGAGAGTGTTTAAATATATTGCTTTTTACTTAATGGTGAGTGGTTTGACTAGTAGCATCACATCTGGAACTCACACTTCACATCTACCATTAAAATAAGGAAAGATTGGCATCCAAGCTACCTTCTTAAAATAGTTTGAGGCGGTCTGGTTGGTCTATAGCAAACTGGGGTCTCTTGTCTGGTTCTAAGTCGATAATACCAAATTGGGTTTAGAATTACAATCCATACAGTATGCAAACAGCCCATTCGACCCAACATGTCCACACTGACCCTATGAGGAGTAACCTACCCAGACCCATTCCTTTACCCTATTGTTACACATCTATCCCGACTAAGGCACCTAACCCACACATCCCTGAAAACTGTGAACAATTTATCATGGCCAATACACCTGACATGCACAACTTTGGATTGTGGGAGGAAACCAAAGCATCCAGAATAAGCTCATGCAGACACTGGAGAGAATGCAACAGGAGACTATTGGGTTCAAAGGTCGTATATGATGATTGCTAGTGTCTTTTTTCCAGATGTTGAATTCGGTTGGTATTTTTTGTATAAAGATTCAGTCACCAAGAGTTCTCTGGGTGTGGAAAAGTGAAGTTGGGGGGTTTACAAATGGTAATGAAGGCAAAACTGTAGGAATTGACAGACAAGCTGGAGTTGGGGTTGCGATTGTCTGTGAGAAAATGTGAGATAATTACAGCGATAGCTCGGCAATTACATTTGGTGGAAAGGCCATCAGACCCTTTGGAAATGGCGAGAATTCAATTTCAAATGAGGTACTTAGAACATGAGAAGGAATGGAAACAGTTTGAATTATGATGAAAAGCAGAAATAAAAGAAAGGGAAATGAAGAAGAAAGAGAGAAAAGGACAGAAGAAAAGCAGAGAGTTTCAACTTAAAAAGTTTGCAATTAGAGAGGAAAGTTGACATAGAAGGCGGTGATGAAGATAGACGGTCGGCTGGATGTGGAGGTTAGTGAGGTTGAGCAACCCTATTGTAAACAATGGCCTAATGGGGATCTGCTTAAATGCATCCAGGCATTCTCCAAATTTGATGAGAAGGATGGGGAAGCCTTCTGAATTTCGTTTGAGAAGGGGCTAAGCAAATGCAGACACCAGTGGCCATGTGGATTTAGTTGATCCAAACAAAGCTGATAGGTATTTGCATCCCTATCGGATGAGGTATCTGGCCAGTATGGAGTGGCCAGTATGCCAACTGAAAGTGCATATGAACTTGGGCCAGAAGCTGACAGACAGCATTACAGGAATCTAAAAAAGGATCTCTGGTTAAACGCACATTGAGTTTGAAAGGATCAAACAAAGTAATTTTGAAAAGTGGGCAAAGGTATTAAAAACAGAGCAAACCTATGACACTCTTAGAGAGATTCTTATTTTGGAGAAGTTCAACAATTCACTTCCTGCAGTCGTGAGAACTCGTGTGGAAGAGCTGAGAGTTAAAATGGCAAGGTGAGAAGCTGAAATGGCTGATGATGCTGATTGACTTCAGAAATCAAAGTTTGGTTTCTGTGAGAGATTGAAGAATGTGTGAGATCTTCTTAAAACATATACCTGTGAAAGTAAGGTTTACTGGCATAGGCCAGTAGTAGCAGGTAAAGAGGTTAGAGCATTAAGAGGGACGGAAACATGTAAGTCTTTTATGCTGAGACATGGGGAGCTATGTCATTCAGAAGGACTATTGGAGAGATGAGGAGTGCTCCATTATGTAACGTGTGGTTGGAGAGTCCAGTGGAAACACCAACAGATTTATTCCACAATGGGGAAGGAGGCCTTCGGCTTGGTGTTGGCGTTACAACATTTCAGATTTACATTGCCAATAATATACATGAGACAAATCTTTTTCACTGATCATGACCCCTTAAAGTTTTTGGAGAAGTTTAGGGAGAAAAATACCAGTCTGTTTCGATTGAGCTTATTATTGCTGCCATTCAATTTGAAACTACACAGGTGACAGGGCGAGAAAACCTACATTTTGACACCTTGTGGAGACTTGGATGAAGAAAGACAAAGGCATTCTGTGGCAGGAGTAAAATGACTGAAATCAAAGTAGTTGTGAACATTTGTATAGTATATATATACATTTCCGTCTACTAATAGATGAAGATTAGGAGGTCTAAAATGAATCCACAATTGTGTATTGATGGATTATTTTATTAAAGAATGAGTTGTGAAGATACTATCATTGTAAAACGTATATTTTCTCTTGTGTTTTTTTTTGAAGAGAGGTTTTAAAGGCAGAGGTGCAGAACTGCTGTCTGAAATCAGTTTAAGTAAATAACTGAGATTTCAGGTTTCATTAAAACGGTGGTAACAATGGAAGGGCAGAGGCCAACCCTCCCAGACCAGGTTTTCTCGTTTTGATTTTAGCTGCAGCATTCTGAAGCTGTTGGAGATCCCAGAATGGTTTGAAGTTTCAATAAATGATCCACAGCTGCTTTTCCCTCTGAGATCTCCGTTGATGTTGTAACCTCCGGGATTGGCAAACTGCTGTAAGGATCTGCATTTGAATATACAAAGCAAAGCAGTGTAAACCAAGAAGGTACGGTATCTATTGTTTGTGTAAGTGTTCCAACATATACGCTCTCGCAAAATATTCTTTTCTTTGATTTTATTTTAACCAAAGCATTTGAATAGATTATATTTTGCTTAATGTTGAGTAGTTTGACCAGTCACAACATATCTGGAACGCACACCTCCCATCTATATTCAAAATAAGGAAAGGTTTGGGTCTAAGCGGCCTTCTTAAAATATTTTGGGGAGATCTGGACTGGTCCACAACACTTGTAGCCAAGGGATTTGTGATGAATCCTGTAATTAAAAATTAAGTGGAGGGAATGGGGATGGTTTGCTGGAGGATGTGCTGTGAGCTGCCTCAGACATGCAGGGAGACCTGAGGATTTGGTGACCCAACTCTGGATGCAGCATCTGAGTCTGTTACATGAACAACGAATGGAGCAGAGGCTGCAGAGAGGGGAACTCTGAAACCACGCAGTGAGTGTGTGTGGGGAAAGGGATCTGCTGTATCCACATTGGGTTTTCCAGGAACAGCTTCCCAAGCTTCACTTAACCCAGGAGCAGAGTGTGAGGGGACACTGATTGAACAAGGAGCTGGTCATAGAATGGTATCACCTCCACCTCCTTCAACACGACCTGCAGTTTCACACCAGGGGGAGGATGGTGCTGGCAGTGGCTGTTAGGGTTGCTGTTTCTCATACAGCTTCTATGATCCAGAACATTCCAGGCTGGACAAGGTGACACATCCCTCATTTCCCGATATCTGAATATCAATGTCACCATTCGGTTATGGAGGATATACATGGCGGATGAGGTGAATACATTGTTTCTCCCACAGCAGGGAGCTTCCGGATATATCCAGTATAGTGGTATTTCCGATGCTGTACTGTGCATCTGCAGAGTACCCATGTCAATGGGGAGAGGATTTCTCTCTCTATTAATGTAACACATGCACAGTATATCATGTTGGTGAATATCCACTGTCCTGGTAGCAGTCATGGCCTCTACATTCAGAAGCAGTCAGCCATTTTCATCGTCATCGGGTCTCCACGTGGAAAGAAATGAATATATCTTGGATAAAGGACATCCGCTTGATGCAGGTTTCAAAACACCATCCCTACCATCAATCAACCACATCAAAGTATTCCATGTATACGGAGAGCAATTGGGTCACTTGGAGCGTCTGGGAGCTGGCAAAAGGGATGGAGCAAAACCTGCCATTTCTGAACGGGTCTGAGTGAACCTCCCAGTACACAGTATTGCTAAGTCCTGTAATCCCTCTCCATTTCAGTAACATACTGCCTTCCATTATTTCTGTAAATGAAATGACAGTTTATATCATGTTAGATTCCACCTGACAAAATATTATCTATTGTCTTTACCTCTCTGAATCTATTTGCAGACTCTCCACCCTCTCTTGATAATTTAATCTCTTGCTTATCACAGCGACATCACCAAACTCAGCATCTGTATATCTGTTCCATCTTCCTGATCATTAATATAGACTGTAAATAGTTGAGAACCCAGCGCTGGTCACTGTGTGGCGCGACTGGTTACGTTCTCTCTAACTGATTTATCCTGAGTGCCTGCTTCCTGTATGATATCCAATCCTCCCTCATTCCTATACAACACAGTTGAAGAGTTGAATAAGAACAATGAGCATCTGTGAGGAATCCAACCGCTCGATGAGGCTAATGTCAACTCGGCCTCTATTCCCTTTTCGTGCCATCTCTCCACCCTAACACTCTCGTCTCTTGTTGTAGATTGCGCCACATGAAAAAATAATCCACCCACATCTACACTTCCAATTACTTATCGAATTTTACAGAACGCAATAAGATTTCCTTTCATTCTTATAAACTCGAGCGTGTAGGCCTAAACTGCTCAATTTCCCTTCATAAGACAAACACTTCAAATATGGAATCAATCTAATGAAGCTCTTCTGAATTGCCTTCAATGGAAATACCTCATTCTGCAGGACACCCAAACTGTACTCCAGTTGCAGCCTCACAAATGCCTTGCATAGCTACACCAACACTCCCTACTCTATCCTTTTATAAGTAAACACTGAAATTATGCTTGCATTTCTCATTACTTGCAGTACCCGAATGCAGGTTTTCTGTGATATGCAAGCAGACATCCAGATCCCTCTGCACCTAAGCACTTGGAACTTTCTCGCCATTTAGATAATAATTTGTCTCTCCATTAATACTGGCCAACTTGAATAGCAACATTTTTTTTCCCAAGGTTTGTGAAGGTTTGTAGCTCAGGTTGAGATTTGGGGTGTATGTTTGCTCCTTGAGCTGTAGTTTTGATATCCAGACGTTTCGTTACCTGGCTAGGTAACATCATCAGTGGCGACCTCCAAGTGAAGCGAAGCTGTTGTCTCCTGCTTTCTATTTATATCTTTCTCCTGGATGTGGTTTCTGGGGTTTGTGGTGATGTCATTTCCGGTTCGTTTTCTGAGGAGTTGATTGATGGCATCTAGATCTATGTGTTTGTTTATGGCGTTGTGGTTGGAGTGGCAGGCCTCTAGGAATTCTCTGGCATGCCTTTGCTTAGCCTGTACCAGGATAGACGTGTTGTCCCAGTCAAAATGGTGGATTTTTTCATCCGTGTGTAGGGCTATGAGGGAGAGAGGGTCGTGTCTTTTTGTGGCTAGCTGGTGTTCGTGTATCCTGGTGTTTAACTTTCTTCCTGTTTATCCTACGTAGTGTTTGTGGCAGTGCTTGCATGGAACTTTGTAGATGTCATTGGTTTTGTCCATGGGTTGTACTGTGTCTTTTAAGTTTGTTAGTTTTTGTGTTAGAGTGTTGGTGGGTTTGTGTGCTACTAGGATTCCGAGGGGTCTCAGTAGTCTGGCTGTCATTTCTGAAAATTCTTTGATGTATGGTGGTTAGGGGTTCTGGCTGTGTTTGGTCTGATTGTCGTGGTTTGTCCTTGAGGAATCTGCTCACTTTATTTCTTGAGTATCCGTTCATCTTGAATACGTCGTATAGGTGGTTCTCCGCTGTTTTGCGTATCTCGTCTGAGCGACAGTGTGTGGTGGCTCGTTGGAGTAGTGTCCTGATACAGCTTCGTTTGTGTGTGTTGGGATGATTGCTGGTGTAGTTAACTATTTGGTCAGTTATTGTCCGTTTTCTCTATATGCAGGTTTGTAGTTTTCCATTGTCCTTTCTTTCGACTGTGACGTCCAGGAATGCGAGTTTGTTGTCGGTTTCTTCCTCCTTGGTGAACTTTATTCCTGTGAGAGTGTTGTTGATGATGTTAAATGTCTCTTCTATCTTGTTTCATTTTGTGATGCCAAAAGTGTCATCTGCATAGCGAACCCAGATATTTGGTTTGATAATTGGTAGGGCTGTTTGTTCTAGTCCTTGCATTACCGCTTCTACTATGAATCCTGATAAAGTGGAGATCCCATGGGTGTGTCGTTGGTTTGCTTGTAGATTATGTTTTTGAAGGTGAAGTGGGTGGTGAGGCACAGGTCCATTAGCTCCATGATATTTTCGTTGGTAATGTGATTGATGGTGGTTGGTGTGTGTGTGATGGTCTCTTCTAAAAGGGTGGTAAGTGTTTCCGTTGCCAGGTCGATGTTAATGGAGATGAACAGTGCTGTTATGTCGAATGAGATCATTGCATCGTCTTCCTCTATTTTGGCGTTTTTGATGATTTTTAGGACTTTCTGGGTGGAGTGGATGGAGTGTTGTGACTCTTCTACTAGGTATTTTAGTCTTGTGTGTAGTTCTTTGGCTCGTCTGTAAATTGGTGTTCCGGGTAGTGCGACTATAGGTCTGAGGGGGGCTCCTGGTTTATGGATTCTTGGTAGTCCGTAGAATTGTGGGGTATTGGTCCCATCGGGTTTCATTTTCTGGAATTCTGTCTTGTTTAGTTGTCCAGAATTGTGTAATTTTCTTAGGAGATAAGTAATTTTGTTTCCTAGTTGTGTGGCCGGGTCAAGCGCCACCTGTTGGTAGGTGTTGGTGCCTGTGAGTGGTGCATTAGATTTTTCTATGTCGTCCCTTTAGTTCAGGATGACTGTGAGCGACCTTTGTCTTCAGGTAATATAATGATGTCTTTGTCTTTTTTGAGGTTTTCTAGGGCTTTCTTTTCTTGTGTGGTCAGTTTGTTTCCTTCCCTCTTTCGGCTGAGAATAGGTGCAACTGTCTGTCTGATCGTTTGTTGTGTTTCTTCCATGAGATTGTTGTCCTTCAATGTGGTTTCTAATGCCGCAAGTAATTCCTTCTGGTCAGCGTCTCGGTAATTGAAATTTAATCCTTTGACTAGTACCGCTTTTTCTGTGTCTGATAGGGTCCGGTCTGATAAGTTCTTTATCCATGCCCCTGTGTTAGCGGTTTTGTGTTTTTTTTTGTGAGTTTGTCCAGTTTTTTGTTCACGTCCCGATTTTTCTTTATCTGTCTTTGTCGGTGTTTGGTGTTGATGGCTTGTTCTATCACGTCTGACCATACTTGGTTTGTTGCTTGTTTGAATAACGGCTTTTAGCGCGCAATTTCCCATTTGTATTTTCAGAGTCTATGGTGGGCGTCATTGAGTAATTCTCGGAGCATTCTGTGGCCATTTTATTCTGTTAAACTTTTGGCTTGAGGTGTTTTTATCGGCGTTTATATTGCAGACATTTTGGCAGTAGTTGTTGTCTTAAACATTCATGCAGGAAGTACAGTTGTTCGCGAGTGGAACTCTCTCGGATGGCATTCCTTTCTCATCTACGGGCAAGTTGTAGTGTGTTGCGCTCATGGCTTTTGCAAGGTTTGTGAAGGCTTTTAGCTCAGATTGAGATTTAGGATGTTGGTTTGCTCGCTGAGTTGTATTTTTGATATCCAGACGTTTCATTACCTGGCTAGATAACATCAATGGTGGCGACCTCCAAGTGAAGCGAAGCTGTTGTCTCCTGCTTTCTATTTCTATTTATAAGGCACACGTTTTTAAGAGATCTGGTCCAAATCTGGTACAGACTTGAGGAGGATGAATGGACTGATCCTGTTGCTGTTTAACAGGATACTCGTGCAGCATGGCCTCCTGTTATAGGCTCGACTGGCTGATTGGCCTCCTTCTCTAAATGTATATCAGGCTCCAGGGGCTGAATAGCCTCGTCTTGTTTTGGTGTAACAGGATCGAAGGCCTGAATATCCTCCTGTTATTCCTTTGTAACAGACTGGAGAACGGAATGGATTCCTCCATTATCTGTGTAATTCACTTCACTCGTTCACTCCTTCTGCCATTTATGTTCAAATAAGTTCATCTTTAAACTTTGTAAACTCCAATGGCTACTTGGTCAACCTGATCATCATTTCGTTATAAGCTAGCAACTTCATTGCAGTAATCAGTTGAGGGAACTATCTCTGAGCTGCTTCCAATGTAACAACATCCTTTCTTCATTGAAGAGATTAAATCTGTACACACTACTCTAAAGAGCCTGTACAGCAGCACCAACACTTTACTGGCCTGCTGGAAGGTTCCCACCCAGGTTAGAGCTGTCTCAGCTCTCTGGGGGGATACAGAGCATTGTAGGAAGATTATTGTCCTTCTCTACTCCATCAGCATAACGGGAGATCTGGAGTAATTAAAGTTTGAGAAGATCATAAATGATGTGGCGAGATGATCTCTACCATCAATCTCCCCAGAGCCCACATCGCTCAGATTCCACAGAATCTAGTAAGGTGGATCGCAAAAACAGCAAGGAGGAGCAAACATTGATGGGAGTTATATATCAAATTGAAAGCTGCAATACAAATGTTGGGTATGTTATAAAACAGGAAATGAGATATACACATTTGTGGCTACTGCAGTGATAATGTACTGTTTACATTATATCTAAACTGTGTTAACCCAAATGAATGCTAATGCTGGGAAAAATGGATTTCAAGACCACGTGTGAGATGGTTTACATGAGCATTATGTTAAGCACTGAGCTCGAGATCATGCTATTTAGGAATGGGTGTTGAGTGATCAGAAGAGCTAATTGAAAAATTTGCCGGAAAGGACATTTTGGGAACAGTGCCCACAATGCACTGGGTTTCTTTTATGATGTTTGAGTACACGGCAGTTTTTGTTTTATTTGAAGTAACTGTTATAAATCTGAGTCATGCAAGCCATCAAGGTGTGAGGACAACGTCGGGACTACAGATGCTGGAGATCAGAGGCGAAGAGTGTGGTGATGGAAAAGCACAGTCAGGCAGCATACTAAGAGCAGATAAATCGATGTTTCGAGCATAAGCCCTTCATCAGGAATGAAGCTTCTGGGCTGAGGGATAAATGAGAAGAGGGTGAGGCAGGGAGTAGGTTAGCAGGGATTGCGGTAGGTAGATGAAGGTGGGGTTGAAAGTGATAGGTGATGAAGGGAGACAGACCGCCTCATCTACTGCATCCATTGAACCCAATGTGTTCTTCTCTACATTGGCGAGGCAGAAGGTCACCTTGTGGAACATTTCAGAGAACATCTCTGGGACAGCCTCATTGAACAATTCCATCGCCTTGTGGCTGAGCACTTTAACTCCCCTTCCCACTCTGCCAAGGACATGAGAGTCCTGGACCTGCTCCATCGCCAAACCCGAGCCACAAGAAGCCTGCAGGAAGGAAGCCTCTTCTTCTGCCTTGGGACCCTCCAAACACAGGGGGTCATAGTGGATTTCCCCATTACCCCTAATCCCACCCTATCCCACTCCAACCTTCCAAGTCAGCACCGCCCTTTTGTACATTCCTAAACGTCCACCTTCCTTGCTATCAATCTGGTCCACCCTCCTCTCCGAGTATCACTTTCAACTCCACCTTCACTTACCTATTTGATGAAAGGAAGCAGCTTAGAAAAATGCCAAGTTGTAGTAATCCAGTTGATTCAGAGAAATGTAGGACCCGGCAAATGATGACCAAGAAACTGAGAAGAAAATCGAAAAGAGAAAAAGCATGCAAATGAAAGAAAAACATAAAAAGTGCTAAAAAGCGTCTATCAAGGTATGAAAAAAAATAAAAACAAGGTCAAATGTGGAACAGTTGGTGTGCATTCAGGATAGTTTATTGCAGAGAACAGAGAAATCTCAGGGAAAAGAAACAGTTTATTTGCGTCTAGCTTCATTGGAAAAATGTCCAGAAATTCTTCCAGAAATACCAAGTGACCATGGGACTTGTGTAAGTAAAGTCTAAGATCATTCTTATCAATGTTGAGGTCATCTTTGAAAAGGAAACTGGATTGAATATTTATAAATCTGACAGACCAGATGCACTTCATACAAGGATTTATGAGGAAGCAGCAATAGACATGTTGATTGCATCGCGGATTTTTACTTTATCTTCCGACACATTCTCAAAAGTCATTTAGCCAATCTGTATAAGGCAAAGGTTACAAATATTATCCAACCATTTAAGAAAGGATGAAGATGGAGAGTGGTGAACTCCAGAGCAGTTATCTTGTCATCCGCAGTCGAGTGGCTGTTGGACTCGATTACAAAGAACATACGACTACATATGTAGAAGGTAATAACATAACTTGGGAGTGTGAGAATATACCGATGAAAGGAAAACCAGAAGTGGCAAACTTATTTTTTGGAATGGTTAGAAGATGATTCTTGTGGACATAGGCAATGAAGAACTAATGGATAACGTAGAGTTGAATATTTATGAGATTTTTTTTAAAACTCACACAGTAAGCTCATAAGAAAAGTTAAAGCGAGAGGTATTAGGAAGAACATATGAAAATAGCAAAGAAAAAATTAGTTTTACATTCAGGTGATTGTAATTGGAATATAGAAGACGTCATGCACCAGTTGTATCGAGTGTTCATGAGAGTATTTTGTATTGTTCGGAGACCCAATCTAAGAAATAAGATATTGACTACAGAGGAACTGCAGAAGGTATTATTCAGATTCGTCCCTAAAACGGCAAGATTTTCTGATGTGGAAACTCACCCTGTGATCTCGAGTTTTGAAACATGAGAGATGGTTGCAGTGAAACTTAGAAACACAGAGGGGACTGAATAACAGGGACATGGAGAAGTACAAGTAGGCGAGATCTGGGAGAATCCCACGATATTCTACACGGACAAGAAGAGCAGAATAATCAGCAAACAGTTAGTGTCCATTAGAAACCAAAGGGGCAATCTGTGTGTCAAGCTGGAGAACATTGATGGATTGTTACATAAGACATTCACATCTATTTTACTTTAGAGACGGAGAAGACAAGTACAGAATTCAAGGAGATGGACGGGGAAACTCTTGAACAGATTGATGTAAAATACGATAAAGGATTTGAGGCTTTGTTCTGTATAAATTTGGACCTATTTCCATGTCTGAATGAGTTGTATCACAGGCGGCTGTTGGGGTGAATGGAGGAAAGACCCTGACTGAATATTTTAATTAGGATCTGACCATAGGGGAGGTGCCAGAGAACTGGAGAACTGCTAACGCGATTCCACTTCACAGTTCGGGTGGGAGAGATAGACCAGGGAAGTATAGACGAGCGGGTATTAGGTCACTATTAAGGAAACTACTGGAGAAAATAGGGAAGGAGATAATTGAACTCCAATCAGAGTCGAAAGGTCTGATCAGGGATAATCATCATGACTTTATCAGAAGGAAGTGACATCTAATGGATTTGATTGAATTAGTTTGAGGAGGTCGATTCTTTAGCTTTGTAGGAAAGCCTTTGACAAAATTCCAGCTGGGAAACTGAAAAATAATGTAAAATCTCACAATATAAATGATAACTTGACAAGTTACAACGAAAATTGTCTTAGTGGCAGGAGGCAGAGGGTAGTGAGAGAAGGCTGTTTGTGTGACTGGAGACCAGTGTCCCCTGGTGTACCACAGTGATCAGTGATGTGTCCCTTATTGTTTGTGTTATTTATAACAAAAACAAATGCGAATGTGGAGGGGGCGATGTGGACAGTCAGGGAGGTGTGATCTGTAAGTGTACGTTTGACATAAAGATTGACCGGTTGGTTCGCAGTGAGCAGGAAGGCCTTAAGTTACAGGAAGATGCAGATGAAATGGTCAGATGGGCAGATCAATAACAGATACAATGTAACCTTGATAAATATGAGGTGATGTACATTGGGAGAAGGAACCAGGCAGGGAAGGACTCAATGAATGGCAGCACACTGGGAAGCTCAGATTGTGCTTCTCCACACATCCCTGAATGTGACTGGACAGGTTAATGCTTAAAAATGTGTTGCTGGCAAAGCGCAACAGGCCAGGCAGCATCAAAGGAGCAGGAGAATTGACGTTTCGGGCAGCTTCTTGAAGAAGGGCTTACGCTCGAAACAACGAGGTGTGGGCTTCTGGGATTACTTCCTGAGAGGGGAATTATCACGAGTAACCTCACAATCATTAAAAAGTACTTGGACAAGCACTTGGAAGTGTCATAACATTCCAGGCTATGGGACTGCTGTAGAAAGTGGGACTAATATAGATCGTGCTGTACTTCTGTTGGCACAGAGTCTTTGCTCCTGTGAGTGTACCATGTGGAAGGTAAATTATTGGAACATTTTAAGGCAGGAATTGATGGGTTTCTGAAGAGTTATATTCATAAGGGTTATAAGTCTGAACTGTAATAGCTTGTTAAATTATGTCAATCTGAGAAATATGAGAAAACAAGTGTAGTTTCCTTACAGTTTGGAACCAGAGAATGGAGAATGAGGAACAGGGAAATGGCAGAACTATGAAGCCACTACTTCAGTTCTGTCTTCACAAAACTTTCTAACAATATAAGGAAAACCAAGTCTGATGTGGGAAAATGATAGTGTACATGGAACGCAGAACATAGTAAGTAAATGGTTTAGCAGAAATTATTGTGGCTGAAAGTAATAGTCATAGACAACACTAACATAGATTTATGAAATGGGAATTATGTTTGAGAAGCAGACTGGCTGACAAATGAAAGAGCAGTAATGGATGTCAAACATTTTGATTTTTAGGAAAATGTTGGTAAAGCTCCAAGCCCAATTTGCAATATCAAATCTGAGTGGATTGGGGCAAATATATGGACATGTTTCGAGAATGGGACAGCTGGCAGTAAACAGTGAATAGAAATAAACAGACTCATCAAGCAACAGCCTGACATTGTCTGTAAGGTATGATTCTGTGAGTATGACTATGACCTAGACACCCCATCACCTTCCCCGGGCATGTCCTGTCTCATCAGCAGGATGGACACAGCAGAGGTGGCGGCACAGTGGGATGCAGTTAGAAGGGAATTGCTCTTGGAGTCCTCAACAGTGACTCCGTATCCCATGGCATTAGTTTGCATTTGGGAAAGGAAACCTCCTGCTGATTTCCAAGTACCAGCATCTCTCAACTGATGTATCAGTACTCCTCCATGCTGACCAACACTTGGAGGAAGCACTGAGGGTAGCATTCTGGTTGGGGTATTTCAATGTTCACCACCAACAGTATCTCAGCTACAGCATTATTGATCGAGAAGGATGGGTCCTAAAGGATATAACTGCTAGAGTGGTTCTGTGGCAGGCAGTGAAGGAACCAACAAGAGGAAAATATACACTTGACCACAGCCTTACTAATCTGCCAATTGCAGAAGTATCTGCCTATGACAGTATTGTTAAGAGTGGCCACCGCATAGTCATTGTGGAGACAAAGTCACACCTGCACATTGAGAATAACATTCACCATTTTGGGTGGTACTATCACAGTGCGAAATAGGGCAGACTTCGAACAGATCTAACAGCTCAAGTCTGGATATCCATAAGGTGCTGTGGTTCATCAATAGTAGCAGAATTGTACAGCTACACAACCTCATGACCTGGCATATCCCCCTCGCAACAATTACCATCAATCCAGAGGATCAACATTGGTTCAATGGATGTGCAAAATGGCAGGAGCAGCACCAGGCAAACCTGAAAATGAAGTGTCAGCCTGGTGAAGCCACCAAACAGGACTACTCTTGGGCCAAACAGCATAAGCAGTAAGTGATAGACAGAGCTAAGTGATCCCACAAGCAACGGTTCAGATCTAAGCTCTGCAGTCCTTCCACATCTAGTCGAGAAACGTTGGAGACAATTAAACAATTCATTGGAGGAAGAGGTTTCACAAATAACGCCTTTCTCCATGATGGAAGAGCCCAGCACTTCAGTGTATAAGATAAGGCTGATGTAACAACTTTCAGTCAGAAATGCTGAGTGGATGATCCATTTCAGCCTCCTCCAGTGGTCCTCAGCAATTCAGTTACCAGTCATCAACCAATTCGATTCAGTCCACGCGATATCCAGAAACGGTTGGAGATACGGGATACTCTATGGGGTCCATACTCTGACAACATTCTGGCAATAGTACTGGAAACTTGTGCTCCATAACTTGCCACTCACCCAGCCAAACTGTTTCAATACAGTAACAACAATGGCTTTTCCTGATTATGTGGAAAATTACCCCAAGTATCTCCTGTATATAAAAAGCAGAACAAATCCAATCCGGCCAGTTACTACTCCATCAGTCTACTCTCGATCATCAGTAAAGTGGTGGAAGGTCACAGTGCTTTTAAGCAGCAACCTGCTCATCAATACCCTATCAATGACGCCCAGTTTGGGCTCCACCAGGGCCACTCAACTTCTGACCTCATTACCTTGATTCAAACATGGACAAAAGAGATGAATTCCAGAGGTAGGGTGAGAGTGATAGCCCTTTAATTCAAGGCTGCATTCGACCTAGAGTGGTATCAAGGTGCTTTAGCAACACTGGATTCAATGGGTATCAGAGGCAAACTCCCCGCTGCTTAGAATTATACCTGACACTTAGGAAGATGGTCATGGTTGATGAAGGACAGTCAACTCAGCTCCATGTCTGTAGGAGTCCCTCGAGCAGTGAACAGAAACTTCTTCAGGGCTGCTTCATCAATAACCTTTCCTCCATGTTAAGGTCAGAAGTGGGGATGTTCGCCAATGATTGTACAATGTTCTGCAACATTTGTGGTTCCTCAGATACTGAAGCAGTCCATGTTCAAACAAGACAAGATACTGACAGTATCCAGGCGGGCAAGTGGCAAGTAATGTTCAGCTCACACGAATGCCAGACCATGACCAACACCAATAAAATACAATCTAACCTGCCCCTTGGCATTCAATGGTGTTACTATCACTGAGTCCCCCAGTATCAAAGCCCTGGTGGGTAATTATTTCTCAGAAACTCACTGGTCTCAACACATGAAGACTGTAACTATAATAGCAAGTCCGAAGCTAGGAATGCTGCGGCGAGTAACTCACATCCTGACTTCCAAAATTCTGTCCATCATCTACAATGCATGTCAATACAATATAGGTCAGAAGTGTGATAGAAGACTCCCAATTTGCCTGGATGAGTGCAGCCCCAACAACACTCCAGAAGCTTTATACCATCCAGGACAAAGCAGCCAGTTTGACTGTCCCTTCATCCACAATGCTCCACCATCAACGCGCAGCAGCAGAAGTGTTTTACTGTCCACATGCTGCAATGAAATGATTCACCAAAGATCCTCAGAAACCATCTTCCCAATTCATGACCACTTCTATCTAGAAGGACAAGGGCTACAGATGTATGGAAATACCATCATCTTTAGGTTCCCCTCCAAGCCATTCACCATCCTGACGTGGAAATATATCACCGCTCCTTCACAGTCACTGGGTCAGAATCCTGGAATTCCCTCCCTAATGGCACTGGAGGTCAACCACAGCAGGTGGACTGCGGTGTTCAACAAGGCAGCTCACCACCACCTTCTCAAGAGCAACTAGGGACAGGCAATAAATGCTGGCCCAGCCAGTGACACCCAGATTGACGAAATACAGAAATAGAAATTATCAGAGGACGGTTGCTGAGATATCACAGAGATCGGTGTTTAGGGCCCAGCTGTTCACAATGTCCTTTAAATATTTGGTTACTGCAATCAGATGCAATACATCCCAGCCTGCTGACAGCACTAACGGGTGTGGGATTGTGAGTGGGTGCGGAGGATGTAAAAAAGCACCAAGAAGACTAAGACAAATGGAGTGAATGGGTAAATACTTGACAGATGGAGAACAATGTGGATAGAGGTGACGGTGTGCCCTTTGGTGGAAATGATAAACTCGAATCCTACAATTTGAAAAGGATTGGTTGAAAAATGTTGTTTTGCAAAGGGACATATGCTCCTTTTTGTTGTTTCCTTTTGCATCAACCTCTGAGGTCCCTGCAGCGCAGTGAGTTCTGTAACCAGAAGTCAATACTGGGCATGGCATTGACACGCTGACCAGTGTACACAGACCCACCAAGTGGGGAGCTATAACACGGAAAAGGATCTGCATATCCTTGTACATATGTCGCTGAAAGCTATATTGCAGAAACAGAAAGCAGTCAAGAAGATAAATGGTGTGTTGACCTTCATTTCAGGGGGATGTGAGTCCTGGAGAAAGGATGTCTTACTGCTGCTGTACAGGCCTTTGGAGACATCCCATCTCGAGTATTGTGCAGTATTGTGTGCAGGCTTGGTCTCCTTACCTAATAAAGGACTAACCTGACATTGAGGGAGAGCACTGAAGGATGACCAGATTGATCTCTGGGATGACGGGCTTGTTGTGGGAGCAGAGTTTGGGGTGACTGGGCCAATATTCCATGGTGTTTAGGAAAATGAGTGGAGGGCTCAGTGAAATATACAAATCTCTGACTGGGTGAGACAGATTAAAAGCAGGGATGATATTCCCCTGGCTGGGATGACTAAAACAAGGAAGCACAGTATTAGGTAAGGCAGGTCACTCTGCAATGAGATGAGAATAAATGTCTGCACTCACTGACTGGTGAACATGGGGAATTGGCTTGCACCTGGAAACCAAGACACTGATTATAAATAAGGATTTAGAGACAGTAAAGGGATGGTGGGAGAGCAGGAGTACGGTGTGGAAATGGAGGGCCAGCCAACCATCATTACATGGAATTGGTTCGCAAACTCAATGGACCAAACGTACTACTGCATTTCCTATTTTATAACTTCTAAAGGTTACTAACATTAACGGATATGTATATCATGTGGGGTAATTGCATTGAGGAGATTTTTTTCCATGAACTAGAATGGGGAGGCTCAATGTGTTGTATGACCTACTCCTTTCCCGCTGTTTCTGTGCAGTCTGTGGGAAAGCTCAGTAAATGTTGTCACAAGCTCTCAGATGTTAGGAAGGAGGTCTCTGCAGGGTCGACAGGACTGTGTTCCCATTTCCTTTTCCGACACTGATGCTGAGGCCGGATGTTCTGTCCGGTTTCATCCTTTCAGACCTCGGAGCAGTTTGATACAAGTGAGTGCCTTGATTGGCCGTTTCAGAGACCATTGAAATGTTTATCACATGTCAGGGTCTTTGGAGTCAGTTTTAGGCCAGCCCAGGAAATCACGGGAGATGCACTTCCTAAAAGTACATTGGAGAAGGAAATTCTGTTCACAATCGATATTGGCTTCAAAGTCACTGTTACTGACCCCAGGTTTTAGATCTCGATATTTTATTAATTGTCTTTAACTTCCACCTGCTGCCAGAGCATTAGCCTGGTTTGGATTAGTAATCCAGTGACATTTCCACAACAGCACCATCTCCACATGGGGACCTGTCAGAGACAACACTGAGCAGGGTATTTTTGTGCTGCTTGACCCCTCTATCAAAAAGAACTCCCACCAATTTGACTGTCGTGATGGGACTGAGGGGGTGGTAAATGATCAGATTGTAAATATTCCCGTTTTAGGGAACGGGACTTAGCTGAGTAATTTTCAACATTGCCAGGGAGATGTCCGAGTTGGAGCTGGAATGAGAAATCTCCCCCATGTACACGGCTTCTTGTGCAGCACAAGTCTTCAGTCCTATTGCAGGAATGGTGTGCTGGCCCATTGCCTGTGTCATATCTACTGTGTTCAGCTGTTTCTTCATGTCACGTGTAGCGAATCACATTAGTTGAAGACTGGCATCTGTGATTTTGTGGGCATCATGGCGAGGGTGAGGATTATCATAGACTCAACACTTCTGGCAGAAGTTGGTGCAGATAAAACATCCTTCTCTTTTACACTGATGTGCAGGTCTGTTCCATTATTTAGGATGGGGATGTTTGTGGAGCCCTCTCCTCCAGCTATTTGTTTAATCGTCCATCACCATTTATAACTGAATGTGCCAGGACTGCAGGGCTTCGTTCAGATCTGTTGGTCAAGTCTGGTAGCTTTAATGAGTTAGCATCAGGTTAAGGATCATGTGATTCTGACTCTGACATGTTCACCCACACTCGTCACTGAGCCATAGATGGTGTTGATGGTAATGACAGACTGAGGTGTTATCCTGGCAAAAAGTTACAGGTTGTGGTTGGATGCTGTTCTGCTTCTCCCGCTGCTGTGGTCTAAAGCACTACATGAATACGCAGTTTCCAGCTGCAATATCTGCAATGCAATTCTGCTGTCTGTTCCCCAATTCTCATTGAGACCCATTCACCCATCAGCCCTGTACTCAGTGACCTAACTGGTTTCTGATGTGGAAATACTTCAATTTCAAAATCTCATTCTGCTGAGGGTCTGTCTCCCCGGGTCTTGCTTCCAATCCAACACATTCCGCAAAAGCATTTAACTGATCTTAATTCAAATGTTAAATTCACCTGAATCTTTTTTCCTTGAGTAATGCCATCTTCTGTGTTTAAAGTGATTGTTTTTTCCTCTGTTTCTTGACCATGATTAAGAGCTCTGTAGTGTCAGTGATACCAGAGTTATGTAGTTTCAGAGCCAATACATTCTCTAGATTCCCAATCATCTTCACCACATTGTATGTTTCTCTTTTGGTTTGATGCCTTGTCACTCATGGCTGCCTTGTCCACCCATGAGTATGTTTCAAGTTCTTGGGGTTGCATTTCTGGTATTATCTTCCGAATTATCCCCACAAATTCGTGCTATTGCTGCTCCACGGTCTTTCCTGCTCAGCTCCCCTTCTAATTAACTCTGGCCAGCTCCTCCCACATGTCTTTGTAGTTACATTCCTCAATTATAATCACGTTATATCTTGAAGAAATGTAAACTGAAAGAAGGAATTTTGAGAGATGGGACACGAAGAATAATTGGTGGAATTCTTAACCAGATACAAAGGGAGAACTAGAGAGAGGATATAGATATGGAGATGTGGAAAATGAGAAAACTACATTATCGAAAGAAGTAGATGAACATCTCCCAATATTTTGGCAATGCCTGTGTGCTGTGGTCCTTTGTACAGTGCATGTACAACAGAGTAATATGTTCAAATGCTGAGCCTGATGCCAGAATATTTATCTCCAATAATGTGACTGACACTAGCTTTGGAAAGAACCCAGCAGGCCAGTATATTGAAGTCCCAGTAGAAAGGGGATTAACTGGAATAGGTTGGGGCACCAGAATCAAGAATTTGGAGCACACATCCTGGTAAGAATGAGAGATTAGAGTTGGGAATCCAAGAAAAGGAGGGAACATTGAGGATCAAATCATGTTTTAATATTATATCAATTTTATACATCATATGCGACTTATCTGCACTCACACATTGATTAAACAGTGTATATAAAATCTTTTCTCCACCATTGAAATTGTCCTGTTGTCGTGTTACGAGGATACATGAACACCAACTAGTCACTAAAAGACATGACGCACCATCACTATGTTCCATACATACAGACAAAGAAGGGCACCACTTTGACTCGGACAGTGCACACGCACATACTAAGACACGCAAGGACCTTCTTAGAGGAATGGTGTTCTAACCAGAAGTCCATCAATAAATGCATCAATTTAGATCCTGTCTACATTCTCTTGTTAAAATAACCGGAAATGACATCACCCACATTAAGAAACAAAGGCCTATAAATCGAGAGGGGGGACATACCACCAGCACTTCAGCAGATACTCTCACTGCTGATGTCACCTAGTCATGTTTATGAAACTTCTGAAAACATACCTTCAAGCTCAGCGAGCTAACTTATATACATATAAATTGTTATTTTTTGTTTATTAGTGGAATTTAGGAGTTCTCCATCGCTCACGTTCTGACAGATTATGATGTGAGGTGAGCTTTTCTGGGTATGTGGTTTTAATTAACAGAGTGGTTCGACATTGAT
Organism: Hemiscyllium ocellatum; assembly: GCF_020745735.1. Taxonomy (NCBI): domain Eukaryota; kingdom Metazoa; phylum Chordata; class Chondrichthyes; order Orectolobiformes; family Hemiscylliidae; genus Hemiscyllium; species Hemiscyllium ocellatum. Next base: position 85,364,298 of record NC_083414.1, on the reverse strand, counting down.
GTCATGACAGTTTAGGGCCTTGCCGTATGAAACTTGGACCGACTTGAACAGATTGGAGATACAACAGGTCCCAGCAAATTCCAACTCATTGCAATTAGCGACTTTGAGCTTCAATTAAACCCAGTGGGAAAATTCGTTTAATTTTGTTACTTGTGGTTGTTGAAATGAAAAGTGAGGGAAATGGCTTTTAACATTACTAGAGAGGTTCCCAAATTTTCCAAGGAAATTTAGAAAGACAGAAGGAGAAAATTTTTTAGAATTAGCCAATAGGTTGGAATTGGGTTTAACCTGGGAGAAAAGGGAAGCTGAAATCGTAATGGAGTTGGTCAAGCACTTTGATGTATCAGAGAAATAGGCAACTGCAGTAGAGTTATAATAACTTAAATTGCAAATGTGGCAACTGGAGTTAGAAGATAAGTGAAGGGGCGGAAACAGAGAGAGAAAAGAGAGAAAGAGAAGAGAAAGAAAGAGAGAGGGGATTTGAAAATCAGAAGTTGGGAATTAGGTAAGAAAGTTAAATGAACAGGATGGAGATGAAGGGAGAACGTAGGGATATATACAACTAGGTTAGTAACTTGCCATATTTCGGTGAGAAAAATGTCAAAACCTTTTTTTTATTTCATTTGAAAAAATGACACGGCAGATGACGTGTCCAGTGAACTTGTGGGTAATGCTAGTTCAGACTAATCTGGTGGGCACAGCTAGTGAGGTATGTGCAGCGCAGTCAGATGAGGGATCAAGACATTATCAAGATGTGAAATTGGCTATTTTGATTCGTTATGAATTGGTACTAGAAGCATATAAACAGAAATTCGGAAAAATAGAGACGGAACCAGGTCAGACTTATATTGAGTTTGAAAGAATTAACCACAGTCATTTTGATAGGTTGGTTATGGCCTTAAAAATGGATAAGACCTGTGAGGCTTGAAGGAAGATTAATCAGCTGGAGAAGTTAAAAGACTCATTTCCAAGATAGGAAAACTTCATGTGAATGAATAGAAAGTTCAAGAAGTGAAAAGTGCGGCAGAAATGGCAGGTAAATATGCATTGTGGCATGTGATGAAATTTGACTTCTGGGAGGAATTTCATCCTGTGGGGGATAGAAATTGGGAGAAGGGAAGAACACACATTACACAGCGAATAGCAGCTCACAATAGTTTACCACAGGTGAAGAAAGAAGCCCAAGGGGGTTGAAAGGTGGTGAAAGGCCTCAGGTGCTCTCACTGTAAGGGAGTGGAACACATAATATTACAGTGCTGATGGTTTAAGAAGGGCACAGGGAAAAAGTTGTTTTCACTGCAGTAAGCTGGGACGCAACGTGCTGGGCGTTAAAGGAAGACACTTTGGGGAAAGATGCGGTGGAAGAGGCTAAGCCAGTGGCATTAGTGAAACTGGTAAAGGAAACCCCAAGTGCAGCCGAGGAGCTGCAGGACATTGCACAGCCTAGGCAAGGGCTGGGTATGGAGGCAGTGCCTGATCTCTCTAAAGAATTCAGCTCTGTAGATAAAGTTTACTCAGAAAGAACAGGGGAGAAGGATAAGAAATTATAATTTTGTGAGATAAGGGATCTGCTCACTCTCTATTAGTTGGGCAGTGAGGTGCCGGGAAAGCACAACAGATCAGGCAGCGTCCAAACAGCAGGACAATCGAATATCAGGCAGAAACCCATCGTCCGGAACGTGGTGGGAGGACAAGGGGGCTGGAAGATAAATACAAGAGTAGTACATGAGCTGGTGGCAGGGTCACTGGGAAGGCAATAAGATGATGTAGGTAGGAGTGATAGTGATATGTAGGAGGGAAGGGTGGAGTCGATGGGTGCATAGGAAGATGGCCAGTTAGGGCAGTCCAAGAGGGCTGTGCTAGGTTGATCGGTTGGATCTGGGAGAGGTTGGTGGAGGGGAGATTTGGAATTTGATGAAGTCAACGTTGATGTTGTACAGTTTGATGGTTCCAGCTGTCCTACCACCGATAGGTGTCCTATCACCCCCCTCTCCAACATATCACCATCACACCCCACCTGCATCTACCAATCGCCTTCCAAGCTCCCTTTCACCCAGCTCCACCCCCACCCACCCACCCATTTCTCAACCTCCTTCCCCCTTCCTTAAGCCCCACTTTCCTGCTGAAGGACGTATGCTTGAAACGTCAATGCTCCTGCCCCTTGGATGCTGCCGACATGCTGTGCTTTTCCAGCCCCACACTTTTCAACTCTCATCTCCAGCATCTGCCGCCCTCACTTTCTCTCACCCTCTAATAGTACGAGATGAAAGTTTTTTTCACTCTTTCTGACATGTTAATCAAGAGGGTGATAACTTGTGAAATGGGGACAGAAGTTAAGCATTCCCTTGTGTAACATCAGGTTGGAATGCCAAATCAAGGTTGGGGAAGTAACAGTGACAGTGAGTAATAGAGTGTCTGTTCTTGGGAACGTTTTAGCAGGAGGCGAGGTGGGAGACGAACCCCTTGTGAAGCCAAAGGAAGATGAGGGAATTGGTGAGTTAAACGAAAATTATCCAGGATTGTTTCCAGACTGTGTAGTAACAAGATCCCACTGTCATAAGTTACATCAGGAAGGAAAAACGAACGAAAAAGACAAATGAGTTGATGCTCAGTGAACTGACACCCTGTTTGATGTGACGGTGCAGGAAAAACCTGAACAGGCAGAGGTGTTCCGTCCTGAAAGGCTAATGGACGTACAACAGAGATATATACACACACATACACATGCACACACACAGAAAATGAATCAGAATATATTGTTGAACGTTATTAACTTAAAGATAAAATCATAAAATTAAAATGGAGACCCCGATAGGTTACTTATTGAATAAGAATGATAAAGTTCTACACTGGCCTGACAATATTTTAATGTGTATATGACAAACAAATTGTCAGAAATGGTTGTGGACAACGACAAATCTCTCGCATTTTTTGGAATATTTAAAGACCAGAATATGAAACTATTTCATTGGAGTCTTACCTTACCGACGTTAAACTTACAAAATGTACATGCTGTGGCTCCTAAAATGTGATAGCCGATGTGTTTTCGTGGATTTAAAAGAAAAAGTGTAGATTTGTTTTGACTTATTCCAGTGTTGTATTGATGTGCAGAATTAATATGAATGATATAACTGAGATTAACACTTTTGTATTTCATAAAATTGGGATTAAGAGTTAGAGGAAAACAAATGTAGCCATCTTTACATTCTGCTAGTTCATTTTATTTTCTGAAGCGGGGAGATGTTATGAAGACAAAAACAAAAAAAGATCCGGTTTATCTGAATAGAAATTAAAGCCACAGATGCCAGCTGAAGGTCACACTGTTCCACATGTCACCATTAGCTGAGAAATGGATTCCTGAGTTTTGGTTGCTGTTTTGACAGCCATTCAAATGTAACCAAAGTTTAAATAACGCTCAGGATACCAGAAGCGAACAGAATGTGAATATTATTGTTTGGACACCTGGACAGCAATCACATTATGAGAATTATTGTATCATGGAGAGTATATAAACCCAGCATTTTAAACACTGGAGGGAGAGCTGCTGCCATCCAACAGTAGAGCAACTGCTGTCGAGCAGGAGTGCTAACTGACCATCTCAAACACTCTCTCTCAAAGACACATGTTCATGCAAACCTATTTGCATTTTAAAAAATGACCCAGGGAGATGCAGCTGAAAGAGTGAAGACAACGGGGAAGATAGAGTCTGTATGGTCTTGAGATTGTAATGTTTAATATGTGGGTTGTTGGAACAACATATTTTTACAGTGTTAGGGGCAGATAGTAAGTAGCTAAGAAAAGAGGGACTTGTATTTGTGAAAAGTTGTTGTTTAGTGTTGACTATTAAGGTTAAGAAACTAACCTGTTAATTTTTGTTTAAAAGGAGGTCTGTGTCACTCATATTTTAACAGATTACGAGGTGAGGCGAGCCTTTCTGGGTGTTTGGTTTTAATTAACAGAGGGGTTCGACTCCACCTTGTAAATGTCCATCCACTGTCACTCCATTTCCCTGCAGTTGGCCCATATCCTTCCAGTCCTTTCCTATCCAAATATTTATCCAAACGCATTTGAAATGTTGTTAATTTACCCCCCTCAACTACATCTGCGAGTAGCTCATCCACGTACCAGCCTCTGTGGAAAGAAGTGGCCCCTCAGGTTCCCTTTTATTCCTTTCCTTCTAACGTTAAACTGATCCTCTCTCGTCCTCGATTCTCTACACCTTGGAAAAAGACTGAGACCATTAACCCTATCCATACCCCTCGTGATTTTATACAGCTCTATAACAACTCCCCCAGTCTCCTACACGCTAAAGAAAATGTCCTAGCTTGTCCAACCTCTCCCTATAACTCAGATCATTGGGTCCTGGCAACGTCCTTGTAAATTTCTTCGGTATTCTTTCTAATTTAATAACATCCTACCTTAAACAAAGTAACAAAACCTGAACACAATACTCCAAGTGCGGCCTTACCAAAGTCCTGTATAACTGCAACATAAATTCCCATCTTCTAAACTCAATATCCTGCCTGATGAAGGCCATTGTGCTAAATGCCTTCTTCACTGCCCTGTCTATCTGTGACTCCACTCTCAGGGAACCGTGCAACTGAGCACCAAGGTCTCTCTGCCCCCTGCACCCCTTAAGGTCCTCCCATTCACCATGAAACTCCTACCTTGATTTGAATTTCCAAAATGCAAGACCTCATACTTATATATTAAATTCCATTTCTCGGCCCATTTCCCCAACTGATTAAGGTCCTGCTGCAATTTCTGATAATATTCCTCACTGAGCATGCTCCCACTTACTTTAGTGTCATCTGCAAACTTATTAATCATACCTTGTACATTCTCAACCAAATCATAGATATCAAACAGCAATGGACCAAGCCTCCAGTCTGACAAACATCCTTCCACTAAATCCTCTGCTTCCTACCATCAAGCCAACTGTGGATCCAACTGGACAGTTCCCACGCATTCTACGTGTTGTAAGCTTCCTGAGCAGCCTGCCACGTGGAAACTTATCAAACCTCATCAAAGGACTGTAAGAAATTTGGGAAGTATGATCTCCCAAACACAAGTCTATGCTGACTGCTCCGAATCAAACCCTGTGTAAGTAATAGGTGCAGTCAATGGCATGCTGTCCTTCATTGTAAGAATATTCGAGTACATAAGTAAAGCCATCTTTCAGCTGTTGTAGAACCTTGCTCAGAGAGCATTTGGGGCATTCTGTACAGATTTGATCTCCTTTGTAAGGAATGGTTCCTGTACCACAGACACGGATGATGGTAACATGAGGATAGAGTGAAGAAACTGAATGTTTAACCTGTAGAGTGTGAGAGACGAAGAAATGTTGATGCTGAAACATGAGGAGTGGCAGGGGTCTCTTATTTCTAAAGCAGAAATTCCATACTTTACCCAGGATTGATTGGTTTGATTTATTGTCACGTGTACCTCAGTACAGTGAAACACTTTATTTATGAGCAGTGGAGGAGTAAACATGGCCAGACAGATCATAGGTTGGAAATAGACTTGGACAGAGTAAGGCATACAGGTTACACTGAACAGGACGTACACTAGACAAGATCAACATGAACAAGATCTGCATTATTTGAACTTAGAGAGTCCATTCATCAGTCTAGGGTGACTTTCCTAATAGTTTATATGCCTAAATTAACTCTCCCCACGTTATTGTGCAGTCGGTGTGTGAACCCGTACTGAACGCCATGTTGCGCACAATACCCAACAGCAGCCACAATACCTTCCATCTGAAACAGGTAGCCATTCCCACCTGCTTCCACCCTACATAGAGAACACCAGGCTGGCTTCTCGGAGATGGAAGGTGCCTTCTTGTGACTTCACACAAGACATATGGCTTCCCTCCTCACCGCTAGAAAACCGCATTAAAGTCCCACATGTGTATCATGACAGACGGAGCTAAGAGGAACAATGTGGAGCAGTCTGTCTGTGCAGCCTCTGCTCCACTTGGTCATCATGTTAGAGCATCAATTAGGAGACAATGAGGACTGCCAATGCTGAAGATCAGAGTAGACAGTGGTTTGCTGGAAAAGCACAGCAGGAGAATCGATGTTTTGAGCATAAGCCGTTCATCAGGAATCAGCATCAATTACCTCATTCTGTCCCTGTGTAAGTGCAGTGAGATGGGAATGGCCTCCTACTGTTCCTGTGTAAGTGACTCATGGGACTAACTGGCTTCTTCCCCGTCCGATTGGACAGGGTCAAGTGTCTGATTGGTTACCCCTCGTTCCTGTATGACAGCTCGATGTGCTGACTAGTGTGATGATGCTGTAGCTTTAAGAGGTTATTTTGTTCTGGTTTATTTTAAGAGAGAGAATGAATGACCGTTACCAAGCTGGCTAGTTAGGACCACTTGAATAAACAGCTAGTCAGGCCTTGAGTTTATTTTAATGCAGATGGAATGGGTATGGTCTGCTCTCATCGATTAGGATTTCTGCACTGTGGTTTCTCAGTAACATCAGAAATTATTGGGGTCTCCACTGAGTTGAAAGTATTAGTGAATGTCTCCTGGCAGCTATTCTCTGTGAATTTTCTCTTGGTGCTGTTTTTAAATCCTAAATTGTAGAAATATTTGTGTCATTCAGTGTCTGAATATTCCTTTTTTCCAAGGGCTGTGTTCATGTGATTTTCCAGTATTGGAACAGTTCATTAGTATTAGTTCCTAGATCTATTATTCTGTTAACTTGTCCAATATAATTACTATATTCTAAATTCCTCTTTTTTTGTTCTTTTTAATCTATAGTGTTTAAATAAATGGTGTTATGCTTCATACCGAGTTGTTTGACCAGTCACATTGCATCTGGAACAGACACTTTACATTTTCTTTAAAATAAGAAAACATTAGAGTCTAGGCTACCGCCTTCAAATATTGTCGAGGGGTTCTGGTGTGGCCCATCACACTAGAATCTTTCTCTTCCTGAGTAATAGGCTGGAGGCACTGAATGGGCTGTCCCTGTTCTTCTCCAATAGTGTCAATGAGCTGAACGACTTCCTCATATTCCTGTGAAACCAGTGTGAGGTACGAAATGATCTCTTAGTTTACTGTGGCAATATGCAGTGTCAGACAGTCCTTTATATGAATGTTACGGACTCTTTAAAAGCACAAGCCTCAATGGAGTCCATGTCCTGCTGCACATGGACACAGTCCAGTTCAGAAGCTGACAGGGACGCCAAATTATTCTGAACATTGTGGAATCCTCAGTGACCATCCCCACTTCGGATCTTATGGTGAGGAGGGTGGGGGCGGGGAGACATTGATGAAGCAGCTGAAGGTGTTTGTGAAGAGGAAGCTACGCTGAGGATCTCACACAGAGGTGACCCAGGACTGAGATGATGAACATCTTCCTTTGTGCCATGTTAGACTCCAAACACTGGAGAGTTTTCTCTGATTCCCATTAAGTTCAGATTTGTTAAGCTCCTTGATGTCAACAGAAGCCTTGATATCAGGGCCAGTCATTTTTACCTGACCCCTTGTGTGAACCTCTTTTGTCCATATCAACAGGCCATGGTATAGGAGCAGCAAGGGGTTTCTTCAAACAGGTGGCATTGAATGTCAGGATTTCTCTTCTCAAGAGTGTTCGGGGAGCTCGATGACTGAAAGTATTTGAAGAGGAGGTAGATGGATATTGACCTGTCAGAGAGTTGAAGGCGATGAAGAATTGGGTATGAAATAGGATTTGAGACCAAGAGCAGATCAGTCATGATCTTAGTGAAGGGCAAGGCAGGTGTGAATGGCCTGCCCCTGTGTATGATGTTCTCACATTCTGTTATTAGAAAGTTAGTGGGTGTTATTTTCATGGATGTTCTGTTATTGAATGTTGCTGTCGGGAGACGAGAGGATTTTGTGAGCCATCGCTGGGTGAGGTATGGGGGCTGTATTCACAGTGAATTTGGGTCTACAACATGGCCCACAAATGGAGCACAAGTTGCAGAGTGGGGAAGATCTGTAGAGAGAGATGAGGGGCTTCTTTCATACCCAGGCTGGGTTTTGCAATTACATTTCTCAAATCACCTCAAAGCATGTGGGACAGTCTTGAATGGCCGAATGATCTCCTCTCTTTCTGTCCACCATGTTATAGAAGTAAGTAGCCTCTAAATGCTCCTGCCTAACAGGTTTAATGGGCTGAATGGAACACAGGAACACGGGATTGAGGGACAGGAGTGAATCATTAGATACATTGAACCTTCTCCACCAGGCATAGAAGATTGTGGCTGATCAGGTTGGGGTCTCAGCCCCACTTTCCTGTCTGTGTCCCATTATCCATGACTCAGTTCTCTGTCAAATATTTCACTAACGCAACTTTCAATCAATATGAACATGGGGGCATGATAAACTTCCAGTGAAGAGGATTCTGATTTGAAAGGTACTTTCAGAATTTTTCATCATCCCTCTTATAAAATCAGTCATGCAGAGTCGAAACAGACCCGTTAATCCAATCTGGTCACGCCGATCAGATATCAAATCTGATCCAGTTCCATTTGCCAGCATTTGGCCGATATCCCTCCTCTTTCAGATACTTTTTAAATGTGCGATTGTAACCGCCTTCACCACTTCCTCTGACAGCACTTTATGTACAGACATCACTCTCTGTGTGAAACATTTAACTTCAGATCCCTTCTAAAGCATTCGCCCTCTCCCCTTCAACCTATGCTCTCCTGTTCTGATCTCCCCTACCCTGGGGAGCAGAACATGGCTGTTCAGAATATCCATGCCCCTGATGATTTTATAAACCTCTATAATGTCACCCTTCAGCCTCTGACACTCCAGGTGGAAACACCTCAAACTAATCTACCTCTCCCTAAAGCTCAAACCTCCAGTCCTGGGACATCCGTGTAAATCTTTTCTGCAGAAAACTGAGTTGTACGCAGTGTTCTTAAAGTGGCCTCACCAACATCCTGTACAGATGCAACATGCCACCACAACTCCTACATTCAATGCTCTGACTGATTAAGGCAAATTTGTAAAAGTGTTCTGTACCGCACTGTCTGCATTCAACTCCACTATCAAGGAGCAATATACCTGCAGCCCTATGTCCGTTTCTTTCACAACACTCACCAGGCCCTCACCATTAAGTGTATAATTTCTGCTCACAAGCGTCTAGGCTCTTCCTTCAAGCCAATTGTGACGAGCTTCTTCTGTATCCCATGTGACCGAACCTTACTAATCTGTCTACCAGTCAGAATATTATGAACACCTTGCTGAGGTCCACATTGACAATGTCTACCAAACTGCCCTCATCAATCTTCATTGTCACCTCTTCATAAAACTCAATTAAATTAATGAGGCATGATTTCCCATGCAGAAAGCCAAGTTGATGACCCCGATCAGCCCTTGCCTTCCCAATTGTATGTAAATGCTATCCCTCAGAATCCCCTCCAACAACTTACCCATCACCGACATCAGGCTCACCGGTCCCATTTCTCGTCCCACTCCTCCACTGCTCACAACAAATGTTAAATGTAACCAGGTCGGTGATATAGCCGATGATATTGGTCTCAGACTGGGTCAGGGTCAGTTTTAGGAACAAGTCAGGCTGTTTTTTTTAATCTGCTCAAATAGCACGTTTATGATCCAGAGCAATGTTACTGCAACCGTGATGGAATGCTGAATGGATATTGCAAATAAAGATTCGATATTTCCCGTTCCAGAAACACTGACACACACACACAAATAAACAAAATCTCTGCAATTTCATGTTGAAAGAACCTTGTACAAATATCAGTGTAGCTAATGACAAAAGGAAAAATTGAGAGATTGTCCAAAATGTTATTCTGCTTTTGAAGATATTGTACTCACAGAGCTGCTAGCAATGGGATTTTATCCTGGGAGAGTTGGATTTGGCTGAATTCCCTTTGCATGAGACAGTCCGTGGGTTCCAGGTTAGCACAGTGGCTCAGTAGTTTGCACTGTTCCATCATAGCATCAGGGGCATGAGTTCAATTCCAGCCTCGGGCGACTATCTGCGTGGAGTTTTCATCTTCTCCCCTTGTCTGCGTGAGCTTCTGATGGGTGCTCCCGTTTCCTCCCACAGCCCAAAGCTGTATAATTCAAGTGGATTAGTCAAGTAGTCCATAGTGTTCAGCGATTTCTACTTTAGGTGCACTAGTCAGTTGTAATTGTAAGGGCATGGGAAGGTTACTCTTTGGAAGGTTGGTATGGACTTGTTGGGCCGAAGGGCTCGTTTCCACACTGCAGCAATTCAGTAAAAATAAGAATGGTAGCAATAACAGTAGAGTTTTGTTTTTGCTCGTACACGTTGCTGTGATGAGGAATAATGAAGGAGAGAGAGTGCAATGGGCCGTTTCTTCTCGTGCAGATGACATTTTCTCCCTCTCTGAGGTGAATCACACAATAATGTCATTCTCTCCCAAACTGGACCATGTGAGGTCTCCTTGTACATTGTCCAAACTGTGTCTCCATCACATTCCCTGTTCCATGTCGGTGCATCATTGCTGCTGTCATACACAGAGCCATACCCTGAGCAGAAAATGGTCTCGGTCGATTTGAAGATATGTTTATATGGCCCTGCGTCATTAAAAAATAAAATGTTTAAAGTATTCAGAATACATAGAACATGGAACATAAAACAGTTCGGCACTGAACAGGCCCTTCAGCCCACCATGTTGTGCCGACCGTTGATCCTCATGCAAGCACCCTCAAATTTCTGTGACCATATGCATATCCAGCATTTTTTAAATGTCCCCAATGACCTTGCTTCCACAACTGCTGCTGGGAACGCATTCCATGCTCTCACAACTCTCTGTGTAAAGAACCCGCCTCTGACATCCCCTCTATACTTTCCTCCAACCAGCTTAAAACTATGACCCCTTGTGTTAGCCATTTCTGCACTGTGAAATAGTCTATGGCTATCAACTCTATCTATGTCTCTCATAATCTTGAATACCACAATTAGGTCCCCTCTCCTCCACTTTTTCTCCAATGAAAAAAGTCCGAGCTCAGTCACCCTCTCCTCATAAGATAAGCCCTCCAGTCCAGGCAACATCCTGGTAAACCTCCTCTGAACCCTCTCCAAAGCATCCACATCTTTACTATAATAGGGTGACCAGAACTGGACACAGTATTCCAAGTGCAGTCTAACCAAAGTTTTATAGAGCTGCAACAAGATCTCACGACTCTAAAACTGAATCGCCCGTTAATGAAAGCCAAAACACCATATGCTTTCTTAACAACCCTGTCCACTTGGGTGGCCATTTTAAGAGATCTATGTACCTGCACACCAAGATCTCTCTGTTCCTCCGCACTGCCAAGGATCCTATCCCTAATCCTGTGCTCAGCTTTCGAATTCAACCTTCCAAAATGCATCACCTCGCATTTATTCAGGTTGAACTCCATCTGCCACCTCTCAGCCCATCTCCGCATCCTGTCAATGTCCTGCTGCAGCCTACAACAGCCCTCTATACTGTCAACGACACCTCCAACCTTCATGTCATCTGCAAACTTGCTGACTGATTCTTCAATCCCCTCATCCAATTCATTAAAAAAATTACAAACAGTAGAGGCCCAAGGACAGAGCCCTGTGGAACACCACTCACCACAGACTTCCGGGCAGAATATTTTCCTTCCACTGCCACTCGCTGTCTTCTGTTGGCCAGCCAATTCTGTATCCAGACAGCTGACACAGATACCTGTGATAAAATGAATGTTTTCTTTTAACAAGTACAGAAATTGCTGGAAAAGCTTGGCAGGTCTGTCAGCATCCAGATGCCTTTTACATGATGTAGTTGTACCAGCCTCCACCACTTCCACTGGCAGCTCATTCCATACACACACCATCCCCTGTGTGAAAATGTGCCCCTTAGGCCTCTTCAAAATCTTTCCCCTCTCACTTTCCACCAATGTCCTCTAGTTTTGGACGCCCCTAACCTGAGGAAAAGCCTTGACTACAAACCCTATCCATGACCGTTCTGATTTTATAAACCTTTACTGCTGCGAAATGTGACTCCAATCAACACGAATGGCTGTACTTTGAATAATCCCGGGCCGAAATGCTGAAATTCAACACCGACACCTGTTCTTTCTCCATCAAGTCACAATTCTAAAACCAGTTTAATCAGTTTGTTCAGATATTTTAGGAGACACTTCTATGGGATTTACACCTAGACCTTTGTGCCCGGAGGTAGGGACACGTGCACCACTCAGCAATACCCATAAAGCTGTAACATTATTCTCCCGTGTGTTTGTTCATCAGCCTGTCCTGATATGCTGTGACATACCTCTGCAACAGGCAGGACATGAATCCAAACCTTCTGGTCCAGAGCTAGGAACACTACAAAACAATTTCAGGAATTGGAATTAAACCCCAGAGCCATGGCTCAGAGGCAGGGACACTACCCACGACACTACTATACCCAGATTTTGGGTCACATTTTAAGGCGCAGCATTCAGCTCGGTGTGGATTTATTATAATCAGGTTACCATTAATGAATTACACAACACATTTTGTTTTGTTAAACAAGTGCAAGATGGAAATTAACTATGAACATCTTAAATCTCTATTATCTGTAGTCTGCAATATTAGGGGAAAAATCCTGCAGACATACTCAGCCCAATGAAGGGTCTCAAATAGATATTTATTACTGAACACCAGACACGGAGAAAGACCATATTTTCTGGTCCCAAAACACCGACCAGTAGAACCCAACTCTCACGTGTGTCTACCCTCTGCCTAAAACCATGAAATACTACCAGGCCGGTGATGACTGTCCAGCCTCTCCTCCCCACTGACTGTGTCTGCAATCTGTTCCTCCTCCCTCTAACCACACAAGGCAAACCAAGCTCAGGGTCCATGTGAAAATCAAGGCCGGAGTGTGCAGGCCTCCTGGAGAGGGGTGGGCATTTTCAAATTAAACGGGGAAGGTGAGGAGGTGGTAATATCACTCACTGGCCGAAGTGTGGCAGATGGATTTAAGTTTGGATTAATGCGAGGTATTGGATTTGGTAAATCCAACAAGAGCAGGACCTATACAATTAAACGTATAGGTTAGTGTTGGCAGTGTTGTAGAACAGAGACCTAGGCAGTCAGTTATAATTCTTTAAAAGTTACATCTCATATAGATAATGTGGTTAAGAAGGTGTTTAACACACTTGTCTTCAATGGTCAGACCTTTGAGTATCGGATTTGGAACGTCATGTTGAGATTGTACACGACATTGGTGAGACCTCTTCTGGAATACTGTGTCCAGTCTGGACATCCTGCCATCTCAACCATAGGCACACCACCCTCTGGGTGAAAACGCTGCCCCTTAGGTCACATTTAAACGTTCCCCTCTCACCTTACAATTATGTCCTCTAGTTTTGGTCTCCACCACCCTTATAAAATACATTGACTATTCTCTTTGATATCATTAACCTTGATATTATTAAGCTGGAGAGGGTTCAGAAGAGTTTAACCTGGATGTTGCTGCAAATGGAGGGATTGAGCGATAAGAAGGGGCTGAAAAGTTTGGGACATTTTTCACTGGAGAGTATGAGTTGGAGGGGTAACTTTGCAGAGGTTTATAAAATAGTGAGGGGTACAGATAAGCTGAAGGGCTGATGTCTTTTCCCTAGAGTTAGGGATTCAAAACTGAGGGATATTTTAACGTGCGAGGAAAAAAGATTTACAAAAGTCAGGAAAGGTAATTATTTTAGACAGAAGGTGTCTTGTGTGTGGAATGAACTTGCAGAGCAAGTGGTGAAAACAGGGACAGTTACAACGTTTAAAGGACATTTAGATCAGTACATGGATAAGACATCAGTTTGGATGGTGCTGTGAGCCGCTGCCCTCTCCCTCCCCCTCTCTGAGTGAATCCCTGTTGGTTTTCGCCCTCTACCAATGCCTGTGCAGTGGCGTGTGGAGGCCAGCAGAGGGAGGCATTGCATCACTTTAAGCACCACAGAAACTGCCAGACCTGCCCCACACAGACACACAGATACACACACAGCAATTGTTAGGACACGGCATAGTTCTCATCTGGTAATTTAAACTAAACATAAATAAATGCTCAATTCGCCTCGTAAACTGTTAAATATGAGTGAGAGAGAACTCCCAAATTCCACTGTTTAAATAAAAACAACAATGTAGTTTTTAACACTGAAAGTGAACTGAAAGAGAACCTCTATCTCTTAACTGCTTATAACCCGACTCCAGCTCTACAGTAATATACTGTTTCTGGGTCTGCCATCCTCTCATATAGCAGGTACTTGTAAGCTCTCAGTTCAGAGCAGCATTCACCCTCGCATAAAAGTACAGTACACACTTTCAACTTCATCCCATTATACCCTGGTGAATATAGATAAGTGGAACCTATCCGGATTTCTCTTGCTCTGTGGTTTGTCAATATTTCATCTACTCTGTCTCGTATATGTCAGGACTTTCGTTATTCCATTGACAGTATTTGACTCTGTCCGTGGGAATATATTAGCATTTCACTTGCTCACACTCCTGTGTGTGGGGCAGGATTTCAGTTGTTTCATGGGGACTGTGACATTATGATAATCTTAATGTTTGTAAATGGTACCAAACCTGCAAGAATTGCAAAGTCTATGGAGGAGAGTGTGGAACTCTAACAGGACAGTGACACGCTGGTAGATGGGGATCAATGCAGAGCAGTGTGAGGTGATGCACTTTGGTATGAAAGATAAAGAAAGACAGTGTAAAACAGGCTGTACCATTATAAAGGGGCTGCAGGAACAGAGAGCGCTGCGAGTATATGAGCACAGACTATTGAAGATGTCAGGACAAGTGGGAAGAGCAGTAATTCTCACAGATTACCTTCAGTATCTGAGCTGCTTACAGGGGGAGGTGTAGGAGGGAGCCTCCATGCTCTATTCCTGGGAGGTGGTGGTGACGATGCGTTGTGAGCCCACCCTCCTGCCCCCCGAGACCGTGGGGATTCCATTTGTACCAACTCGACACAGAAGGGAGATGGCATCAGGGCCACGGCTTCTAAGTTGTGCCGGGGGGAAACTGAGCTGCCAGTGGGTTTAAAGTGAGAATTGCCCTTCACTGAACATTGCTCCTTACTCGGTCGGTGGGACGTGCATGTTTCAGAATCCCCACACGCGGCTTCCAGGGACGTACCAGGGTCCTCCCCATATGGTGGGGGGAGAGGGGGCGAGGGAATGGATATTGGGCACTCCACCACCGGCTTGGCCCTTTCTGTCCTACTCCAGGCTGTATCTCCTGGAATGGGGGAAAGGGAGGGAGTGAGGGTGGGAGTGAGTGGCCCTGCCGTTAGTGCCGTTGTAGGTGGGGGACATGAGGAGGGGTTCGGATGGAGTCAGTCCATAGGGTTGTATCCATGAAGTGTTATTATTAGTGTGAGGGGTAAAGTGGAAGGAGGGAGTGAGAGAGAAGGAGAGAGAGGGAGACAGAGAGAGAGAGTGCGGCGGGATGTGGGTGGGGAATGTGCTATATCAGATACACAGTGAGTGCGAAGGAGCAGAGAGAATACGGTGACCCTTATCCTGACAGAGCGGGGAAGGTTATTGATGCTTGTCCTGTATTGTTGGACACTTCTTCAGACCGCAGATACTGCACTGAGCTCGGTGGTGAGCTCAGACCATGTTCAGTGGGTCTGGTGGTGTGGCACCCTCTGGGACGTGAATGGCACCCCTCTGTACTAGCCCATCCACCAGGACCGCCGTGCCCCTGTCGACAAATTGTGGTGTAATTGCCCATTATCTGCCATGCTGAGGGTAAACTGTGCAGGGCAGCTCCTAACAGAGAAAGCTCAACCGTGTGCCCATTGGCCTTTTAAAGATGGCACCAGTTCCAGGAATCACGGAATATCCAGGGGTATCCGGGCGATGGTGAGTACCTCCAGCCATGATGGGTGGGAGAATCGGGATGGTATTGAATGAGAGGAACACCATGGGGTGGGATGGGTAGTTAATGAAGTGAGTTCAATACGATAACACCAGGAAATTAGCACAGCCTCGTGCGGATGTTCCCTCTGTCACACTCAATGCACTGAGAGAAATTGTCAGAATCTGCCCAATGAGTATTGGACTCTGTTGAACACAGTCCCATTTACAAAGCTGTAGAACAAATGTTCATCTAAAACTCTTCATCATTTCACCTCAAACCAATCTCCCTTTTTCCCATCTTTCCTGGGAAGACTGGCTCATGTTACAGGATGCTATCGAAGTGTCTACGTTTCAGCATTCTGAAACCTGGGAACACATCCTTCCATGACGCTGTCTCTCAGTCTCCCCTCTCTGTCTATACCCCAAACCCCTCCCATGTGGTGATATTAAAACTGATTCCCCCGCCATCTCTCTATTGCAGTGATGTTCACACCCACAGAACTCCCTTATCATGGCACAATGGAGATATGGAACTGCAAATGGATGGGAGCTGAACATCGTGTCACTTCCAGCATGGGCTGCAAGTTTCCCCACACTGGGCAGGGATCTAACACAGTGTTACTTAGCAATGCACTGGAGCAGTGTACAAAGCTCTACATGCTGGGAGGGTAACTGCTTCTGGTTTACAGATCCATGCGCTGGTGTGGGGTACACAGACCTACATGCTGGGAGGGTAACTCCTCCGAGGTTACAGATCAATGCACTGGGATGGGGTACACAGTCCTACATGCTGGGAGGGTAACTGCTCCTGGGTTACAGATCGATGCACTGGGGTGGGGTACACGTCCTACATGCGGAGAGGGTAACTGCTCCTGGGTTACAGATCAATGCACTGGGGTGGGGTACACAGTCCTACATGCTGGGAGGGTAACTGCTCCTGGGTTACAGATTAATTCACGGGTGATCACTGCACAGGTCTCTGTGCTGGTCAGACTGTCTGGTTGAGATTTATAGATAATGCAATGATGTGGTTAGTGCAGCTCTACGTGCTGGATGGATATGTAGCCTGTGCACATTACATCATGGTGGTGGAGTGGGTCGGGAAAAAGGAGATGGACAGGTCAGGGGGTTACCTGATATTCTATAACTGACATTCCCCGGAACGTTCTGTCCCTGACGTTGTTTGTTTGTGAACGGCCGGACGTCAGTGAATTGAACAAACGATAAGATCCCGAGGGAAGAGATCCCATTCCAGGGAGAAGGAGACACTGTTCTGAAGGCCCCTCAGGCAGTTAAAGGGGTGAATACGTTTTCCCTGCGTTTACATTTCTCCACGACACAGGACGACCACAATTTAAACCAAAATACAGAAATTCCAAAACTCCGTTTGTCTTCAGAAAACTGGGAGAGAATCCTTCAGGACAGCAACGTTTCCACCCTCCGTATTAGGAACTGGGAAGGAGTGACCTGTGTCTGCTCTCGAGTCATCGAGTATGTGGGAATGTTCTAGAAACCATCTGTCCTTATGGATGTGTCTCGGTGTGTTTGAGGAGGGAGGGTTTGTGGTTTATGTGACATTTTTGTCAGTAATTCCGACCTTCCCATTTGTTATTCCAGCTCCAATTATTTTAATAGATCCCTGAATACAGGGACACATTTGAAAATCTCACTGGGTCCCCGATCAAACGGGTCCCTTTGCCTCCCGTCTGATGGATAATGGGTTTGTTTTCCTTCCTCACAGTTAACGTAGTGACCATCTACGTCCTGCTTTGTAAAGATTGTGGATTGTCTCCATGTGTCAGACGTTACCTGGGGGCCATGGCAGCGGCGGATCTCCTGGTCATTATCCTCGACCTGATCCTGAGACACATTCCCATTGTTTATCGGGAACAGTTTTATTTCCTGTACTTCGTCCCCGTGTGTAATATCCACGCCGTCCTGCTTTATGCAGCCACTGACTGCTCTGTCTGGTTCACCGTCACTTTCACCTTTGATCGGTTTGTGGCCATTTGTTGCCAGAAGCTGAAAAGTAAATATTGCAGTGAGAAAACGGCGGCTGTGGTTCTGGGAGCAGTGACTGTGCTGAGCTGTTTAAAGAACATTTCCTGGTATTTTATACTCATGGCTCGGTATTTGCTATGGAACTCCCCCTGGTTTTGTGATGTAACAGTCGCTGTTGGAGTCTCCAGTGTCTGGCTCACAATCGAGTTCCTCCACCACATTCTAACCCCGGGTGTCCCATTTCTCCTGATTCTGCTGCTCAATGTTCTCACCGTCAGACACATTTTAGTGACCAGCAGAGCCCGCAGGAGACTCCGCGCTCACACCAATGGGGACGCTCAGTCCGACACAGAAATGAGAAACCGAAGAAAATCCATCATTTTACTGTTTGTGATCTCGGCCAATTTCATCCTGTTATGGTCAACGTTAATGCTGTTTTCTACATGGAAACGGATGTCTATTATTGGGTATAAGTCTGTGTATCTCGATTGGTTTGTGCAGGAATTGGGCTTCATGCTGCAGCTCCTCAGTTGCTGCACAAACACCGCGATTTATGCCGTGACCCAGACTAAGTTTAGGCAGCAGCTGAAGAACGTGCTGAAATATCCCTTCACCTAAATCCATCCATCCATCAAATTCCCTCATTAATCACACCATCTGGGATTTTCTCATTTCAGTTCAGTGTTTCAGCGATGGAGCAGCCTGTCGCTATGGTAACAGACGGAGGGAAGCGCTGGTCTGTCCATCCTTATCCCACAGTGGGGTTACAGGGAAACATTTCAATGTTTCTCACAACTCAGGGGCCAGTGAGAAAAGGCACCATCCCACTGACTGTATCCATCACTTCCATTTGTAACCAATAAAAATGCTGATGAAAGCGTGCCGAGCAGCAGAGGGACCGATGTTGTTGTGTGTCTTTGTGTTGGTGAAGCTGAGCTGGAGAGAGACAGACTCAGCCCCAAGTCCTGGTCGTCAGGGAAGGGGAGGGCACTGTGCCGTGAGCTCAGGAGCTGGGTTTAACTCCCTCTGTTCCCCCGACTCCAACCTGGCCTCCCCATTACCTCTCCCCTACTCTTTCTCCTGAATTCTCTCTCTCTCTCTCTTTCAGCACACACTCTCTTTCTCAAACCTCACCTCATCCCCCTGTCTCTCACACACCCCCGCCAACCCCGGTTTTTCCACCTGCCTCCACTTGCCCTCTCCCGCTCTTTCTCTCTCATGCCGTCGCAGTCTCCCTCCCACATTTCCATCTCTACCCCATTTTACCCACCTGCCACATCTCACCCCCACCCCCCACATGCAGACTCACCCCCAAACATCCCCAGTCTCTGGGTCAGAGGGAGAGAGAAGGACCAGGGAGACAGACTATGTCAGAGAGACAGGAGGGAGGGTCAGGAGGGAGACAGATTCAGTCAGAGGGAAAGAGAGGGAGATGGGAAGAGAGAGACACCGAGGGAGGTGGAGAGCGAGAAGGGCGACAGAGAGAGAGGCGAGAGAGAGAGGCGAGCGAGAGAGAGAGAGGCGAGCGAGAGAGAGAGGCGAGCGAGCGAGCGAGCGAGAGAGAGAGAGAGAGGCGAGCGAGAGAGGCGAGCAAGAGAGAGAGGCGAGAGAGAGAGAGGCGAGAGAGAGAGAGAGAGGCGAGAGAGAGAGAAGGGGGCGAGAGAGAGAGAGGGGGCGAGAGAGAGAGAGGGTGCGAGAGAGAGAGGGGGCGAGAGAGAGAGAGGGGGCGAGAGAGAGAGAGGGGGCGAGAGAGAGAGGGGGCGAGAGAGAGAGAGGGAGGTGGATGAGAGAGAGGGGGCGAGAGAGAGAGAGAGAGAGATGGGGACGAGAGAGAGGGGGAGGGACGCGGACGAGAGACAGAATGGGAGGGCAGGCGAGATAGAGAAAGGGAGGTGGACGAGAGAGAGGGGGTGAGAAAAGGAGAGGGGGCGAGAGAGAGAGAGACAGAGGTGAGCAAAAGAGTGTGGGGGCGAGAGAGAGAGAGGGGGGATGAGACATAGGGAGGTATCGAGAGACAGAGGGAGGGGGAGGAGTGAGAGAGGGAGAGGGTGACAGCGATGGCGTGGGGGTGAGAGAGAGGGGTGGGGACGAGAGAGAGGAGGGTGACGAGAGAGAGGAGGGGGACGAAAGAGAAGGAGGAAGGGGGTGAGAGAAAGAGAGTGAGGCGGAGAAAGAGAGAGGGGGAGAGAGAGAGGGATGGGGAGTGAGAGAGAGAGGGAGCGATTGAGAGAGAGAGGTGGGCGAGAGAGGGTGGGGGCGAGAGGGGGGATGGGAAAGGGAGGGGGCGAGGAAAGGAGAGAGGGGGGGCGAGCGAAATAGAGAGGGGGCGAGAGAGTGAGAGGGGAGGAGAGAGAGGGGAGAGGATGAGAGAGTGAGAGGGAGGGGGCGAGAGAGAGGGGTGCGAGAGAGGGAGGGAGGGTTCAATAGAGAGAGAGGGAGGGGCTGAGAGAGAGAGAGGGAGGGGCTGACTGAGAGGGGGTGCGAGAGATAGAGGGGAGGGCGAGAGAGAGGGTGGGACGAGAGAGGGAAGGGCGAAGAGAGAGAGAGGGGGCGAGAGAGAGAGAGGGAGGGGGCCAAGAGAGAGAAGGTGCAGGAGTGAGAGGGCGGGGGCGAGAGAGAGAGGGAGTGGTGCGAGAGAGAGAAGGGGGACGAGAGACAGAGAGGGGGCGACAGAGAGAGGGAGGGGGATGAGAGCACGAGGGAGGGGGAGGAGTGAGAGGGAGGAGAGAGAGAGGGAGGGGGCGACAGAGAGAGAGAGAGGGAGGGGCGAAAGAGAGAGGGAGGGGACGAGAGCACGTGGGAGGGGGACGAGAGAGAGGGAGGGGGTTCGAGAGAGTGGGAGGGCGGGCGAGAGAAAGAGAGGTAGTGGGCAAGAGAGAGAGAGGGGGTGTGAGAGGGAGGGAGGGGGAAAGAGAGAGAGGGCGGGGGTGAGACAGAGAGAGGGGGGCGAGAGAGAGAGGGGGGCGAGAGAGAGAGGGGGGCGAGAGAGAGAGAGAGAGAAAGGGAGGTGGACGAGAGAGAGGGGTGAGAAAAGGAGAGGGGGCGAGAGAGAGAGACAGAGGTGAGCAAAAGAGTGTGGGGGCGAGAGAGAGAGGGAATGAGACATAGGGAGGTATCGAGAGACAGAGGGAGGGGGAGGAGTGAGAGAGGGAGAGGGTGACAGCGATGGAGGGGGGTGAGAGAGAGGGGTGGGGACGAGAGAGAGGAGGGGACGAAAGAGAAGGAGGAAGGGGGTGAGAGAAAGAGAGTGAGGCGGAGAAAGAGAGAGGGGGAGAGAGAGAGGGATGGGGAGTGAGAGAGAGAGGGAGCGGTTGAGAGAGAGAGGTGGGCGAGAGAGGGTGGGGGTGAGATGGGGGATGGGAAATGGAGGGGTCGAGGAAAGGAGAGAGGGAGGGGGAGAGCGAAATAGAGAGGGGGCGAGAGAGTGAGAGGGGAAGAGAGAGAGGGGGAGGGGGTGAGAGAGTGAGAGGGAGGGGACGAGAGAGAGAGGGGGGCGAGAGAGGGAGGGAGGGGTCAATAGAGACAGAGGGAGGGGCTGAGAGAGAGAGAGAGGGAGGGGCTGAGAGAGAGAGATAGAGGGGGAGGGCGAGAGAGAGGGTGGGACGAGAGAGGGAAGGGCGAAGAGAGAGAGGGAGGGGGGCGAGAGAGAGAGGGAGGGGGCCAAGAGAGAGAAGGTGCAGGAGTGAGAGGGCGGGGGCGAGAGAGAGAGGGAGTGGGGCGAGAGAGAGAAGGGGGACGAGAGACAGAGAGGGGGCGACAGAGAGAGGGAGGGGGATGAGAGCACGAGGGAGGGGGACGAGTGAAAGGGAGGAGAGAGAGAGGGGGCGACAGAGAGAGAGGGAGGGGCGACAGAGAGAGGGAGGGGGCAAGAGCACGTGGGAGGGAGACGAGAGAGAGGGAGGGGGGTCGAGAGAGTGGGAGGGCGGGCGAGAGAAAGAGAGGTAGTGGGCAAGAGAGAGGGGGCTGTGAGAGGGAGGGAGGGGGAAAGAGAGAGGGAGGGGGTGAGACAGAGAGAGGGGGGCGAGAGAGAGATAGAGAGAGAGGGAGGGGCGAGGGAGAGGGAGGTAGCGGACGAGAGAGGGAGGGGCGAGAGAGAGAGGGAGAGGGAGGGGACGAGAGAGAGAGGGA